>NC_064854.1:73522006-73682006 GCF_024139225.1 Suncus etruscus | reverse complement strand
CACAAAATTTTCTTACATATGTTTCATATGGAGAGTATTGTTTTGAGTGAAATAAGTCAGAGGGAGAGTGATAGGTATAAAGTAATATCACTCATTTATGGGATATAAGAAAAATGTAGATAATGTAATAATATTCAGTGTCTATAGAGAGGAGAACCAGAAGGGCCAGTACTTCATAAGAAGCTAGCCACAATTAGCAGAGAAGTGCAGTTAGAGTGAAGAAGGGACCACTGATAATGATAATTAGAACTGTTCATTCAAGACAATGACTGGGTTTTTGATGGAGATATACACATTATCCCTTCATTAACAATAGTGAAATCCACAGTGGCTAGAAAGAATAGAAAAGAACACAGAGAATGAGAGAGAAGTAAAATGCCTGCTCCAAATAAAGCAGGGGCTAGATTTGGAGGGAAACTAGTACATTGGTGGTTAGAAACATTCATGTGTGAAAGAAGATAGTTTTTGTAAGATTGAAACTCAATCATGAAAAACTTTGTAATTGGAGTGTTTAAAATACATGTAGTTTTAAAAAATAAAGAAAATGTTATATTTATGAAAATTTTTTAAATTAAAAATGTTAAATAAAATGATAAAAAGATAAATAAAAGGGAATATTTGTTAATTTGTTTCAAACATTTTAATGCTTAGCTGTACATTAATTTGTTCATAATCATATTTTTATGATTATTTTATTTATATTTGTCTTGACTAAGGAATTTCTTAGATGGAAAAATATTATTATAGAAACATTCTTTGCATTGTTTTTATATTTTTTGTTGAGCTGTTAACTATGAGATACAAAGAAAATTTTATGTGGAGTTTATAGAATTAATTTTGCAGTAGAAAGCTATTGAAAATAAGAGACTTGTTTCCTTTAAAGACTAAACTCAAGGTAATGGAGATAAATTTAAGATTATTCAAATTATTTTAAATTTTATTTTACAGGACATAGCTGGCTTTGCTCTGGGATTATTCTTGGATCTCTACTCAGGACCACTCCTGGTAGTTTTGGGGGGATCATATAGGATGCCAGTGATAGAATCCATGCTGTGATATGCAATCTAAGCAACTGAACCTGTTGTTGCTCTGGTGCCAATTCCAAATTATGATAAAGAATTGTAGTGCCCTAGTGATGACAGTTTAGAAGAAAAAATAAATTTGTGGAGGGAAGTCTTTTCCTGAGATATTATACTTGTGGAAACAGACAAAAACTTTCTGGAAAATCTTTAGAAATAAGGGTAGTTTTTGAAGAATTAGATAGACTGGTGCTTAGATTGGATTAGGTTTTGGGATTAGGTTTTAGGAGTGTGTTTGTGCCTGTTGATGGGGGTTGGGGCAAGGGAAAATATCTACATTCATTGCCACATTGACAGTGAATAGTCCTCTTTCTCCTGTAAAAATCACATTTAAGTGATTTTATTTTTTTATTTAAACTCCATGTTTGCAAAGTTGTTCACAAATAGTTTCAATCTTAGAATAAACATCACCATTTACCAAGAACATTTCCTTCCACCAGTGTTTAGGGTTCTATTTTTCCTTTCCAACCTGACTGCCTCTGGCACAAGTATTTTACATTATATTTCTCTCTCTTCTCTCTTCCATACTAAGTGTGGTGAGGTTCTAATTTTGTAGTGTGGTGTTTGTTTGTTGTTTTTGTTGCTGTTGTTGTTGTTTTTATATACTGGGTTGGGGCTCCATAAGTTGAAGAAATGTGTGACATTTTTCTCTTCTTTACTAGCCTGAATTCAAAATGACATTTTTTATCCTAGGGCTGTGCATATTACTACAGCTGCTGGTATCTACTCTTGTGTGTTTCAAGGCCACATTTAGCTTGCACCTAGGAACCTTAGTTTAAAATGCATGCTTGGCCTGAGACCCTGAGTTGCCAGGGAAGAGACAGTGATCTGGGTGACAGGATGTCTGCAAGCAGAGTGTCACAGGCCTCACTGCCACTCCATGTCATTTATTTTCCCCTTATATACCACCATCATCATCTGTAATGAAAAACAGTATTTTTCATTGTATCATCTTTGGGGATGAAAATTTTTCTTTAGTGTATTTGCTGTAAATCTTAAGAATTTTTTGTACATAAATTTATCGTTTGATCATGCTGCTTTCAATATTCTATCAATATAGCTGCTTCAACATCATTCTGATTAGGAGTGGTCTTGAGTATTTTTATATAGGTTTTGTTTTACTGATATTCTTCAGTCCTCATTGATCCAAGTATATGCTCTCTACAGCTCTGATAACTTCTCAGAAACTTGTCAGCAATGATTTGTTTGACTTTTGTTTCCCCATAAGGATTGCCTTCCTGTTCCTGTGAGATCATGTGACAGGATTTTCCTTTAACTTCATCCCATAATTTTATTAAAAGTTTATTTATTTTTATTTATTTTATTTATTTTTTTTTTTTTGGTTTTTGGGCCACACCCGTTGACGCTCAGGGGTTACTCCTGGCTATGCGCTCAGATGTTGCTCCTGGCTTGGGGGACTATATGGGACACAGGGGGATCGAAACGCGGTCCGTCCAAGGCTAGCGCAGGCAAGGCAGGCACCTTACCTCTTGCGCCACCGCCCGGCCCCAAGTTTATTATTTTTATTATAATTATTTGGCTTTTGGCTTTTTCCATATGCTGTCATTATCTATAAGTATTCTGTAATGAATCCTGTAATTCACTGATTTTGTCCTCAAAAGCTGTATTACTGCTGCAATGCTTTCCTGACAGTTGTTTTGCCTACGAAGTTTTTCTGTTCTTAGTTTTCTCACTTCTGCTCTCACCCTCCTGTATTTTATGGGCTGTCCATTGAACTATTTTATTTTAGCTTCTTTAAACACCCTCAAGTTTCATCTCTAAAATATTTATCAGAGAATTTAATACAGCTAATTATAACTGATTGATTTCCACTCATAAAAGTGATAGAGGTCTGTATTTATTTCCCATTGTGACATTTTCAGTCTGGTATTGTGCCTTGTATGTTTTTGGGAGAATAAGTAATAAGAATTAGGCTGCCTTTATATGCCCACAGTGACATAAGAATATGTCAAGAAATGGATAGCCACATTTAGGTGAAAGGGTTAGGGAGAGAGGGAACATAACCTGGAGTAAAATGGCTTGTTTTTAATTTTTACTTATAAAAATAAAATTGTTAATTTAGTTTTAAAAAGAAATAAAAATATATAATTCTTTTGCAAATTGACTATAATATTTTACTTTTTAATTTTGTCTTTTCTATTAACATAATGCAATCACTTGGAGAGAAGAAATTGCCACATCCTATTAGTATCACAGATGTATCTGTAAATAGACATTGCAAAATTAATTAAATTAGTGAAATGTGTCACCAAATATCTATTATATTTATCATAGAACATTTTGTTTGTTTATTTATTTTTGTGGAATTTTTACTTTGATTTATCAGAGTAATGAATAGTCATAAAAATATTTGGGAAGGATTCCTGCTTCTTCAACTTTCTGAAAGAACCTGAACAGGATTGGGAAAATAAAACAAGGATTAGGGTTGGAGAGTTAATAAAATAAGTAGGTACTTGCCTTGTATGCAGCTGACACATGATCAATTCCTGGCATCCATATGGTCTCTCCAGATAGTCCCAAGAAAATAAGACAGATATATAGAGTGAGAGCTCTATCTATTTGACTAAGAAGAAAAATTTTCATCCCATATCATTGCAAATCATGGATGCTACAATTTTCTCAATGGCCACACATTGCTTGTAGTAAATGAGCTCCACACTAGGCATAATAAACTCTCCTACACAGCAAAGTACACAATGAGAAAACAGTACAGAACCCTGTAACAGTGACTGAAAAATGTAGTTCTAAATACACAACTAATATCAAATGCACATAACATCACTGATAAGGAAATTAAAGAAGAAATTTTGAGGATGTTTAAGGAACACAAAACTATGAGAAGAACATCAATAGGTGCAAGAAGATAGGAGAGTAGAAATAAGAAAACTTCAAAAAGAAATGGAAAAACTGAAAAACGTGTTAGGTGAAATGAGAACTTCACTTGGGATAGCCTCCACAGCAGTGTAAGAGCAGCTGAAACAGAATAACTGAGCTCAAGGTTGAACTGAAAATTATCTCCAGACAAAAACAGAAGAACAAAAAGAGTCTTAAAATAAAAAAAGAATGAAAATATTTTCAAAGTACACTAACAGAAGACAACAGAATGTTGGAATAAGACTGTGAAAAACTGTGAGTGTTGCCTGTGTGTGTCTGTCTACTATTTTGTTCCGTGAAACTCTTGGGATTGGGCCGAAAAGAGGCTCCAGAAAAGTAATTCTCCCAGAGGCCAATTACAGGGCGGGATTCCATAACATGAAAACCAGCTAGCCTTTAGAGAAACCAGCTCCCCTGTTTGTGATGTCAGGCTGGGAAAATCCACGAAACTACGCCTGCCCAGTGGGGCTCAAATATGAAAAATTGTGAGTGTTGCCTGTGTGTGTCTGTCTACTATCCTGTTGCATGAACCTCTTGGGAGTGGGCTGAAAAGAGGCCCCAGCAGAGCAATTTGGCTCCAATTCGCTACGCGGCCATGCACTCTTTCTAAGAAAAGAACACCATCGCAACAAGAAGAAAAAAAATCACACTAAGAACTGTGCTATATCACAGAAGCAAGCATTTCTCTCCGGACTGTTTTCTCTATTCCGTGCTCGAGCCTAAGATTTGATCCAGTGTGAGGCTTCATCCACGAAGGACGCCCCTCCTTTAGAGGCAAGTCAGCCCATTCAGAATGGGCGGAGCCAGAGGAGTGTGCTGCCTACATCATAGAGCCAATGAATACCACCACAACACGTAGAAAAACCCACAATATAAGTCTGACAATGGGGAAACAATGCAGGCCAGCATCAGACATAGAGAATGAAGATGACAATTTTGATAACCAGATATTGACCAACCAACTCATCAACCTCTCAGATAAGGACTTTAGACTAGCAATATGGAAGATCCTCAACAAACTTAAAGAAACCATGGATCGAGTTGAACAGAACACTAATAAGAACCAAGAAAATATGAAGACAGAAATCACAAAACTCCAAACTGAAATAACATGTCAACTAACAGGCATGAAAAAGTCAGTAAACAAAGTGAATGACAAAATGAATAAGCTCTGGGACAGGGTATCCGAAGCTGAGAATAGACTTGGTGCTGTGGAAGATGAGATACATAACAATTCCATACAGCAGGAGAGATTGGAAAAAAAAACTAAAAGCAAATGAGCAGACAATGGAAAAATTAGTCAAAGAATGGGAACAGATGAAAATAGAGGTCTATGATAAGATCAACAGAAACAACTTAAGAATCATTGAAGTTCCAGAGACCCAGGAAGAAAATATCCAGGAATAATCAATGGTCAAGAACATCATTACAGAGAAATTTCCAGAGCTAAAGAATATGTGTGATCAATTCCTGCATGCTCGAAGAATACCAGCCAAAACAGACCCCAGAAAACCACCCCCAAAACACATGCTACTCACAATGACAAATCCCACAGATAGAGACAGAATTCTGAAAACAGCAAATCTAAAGGGGAAATTACGTTCAAGCAAGCATACTTGAGATTTACAGCAGACCTGTCACCAGAAACACTCAATGCCAGAAAGCAGTAGTGGGATATTGTGACAAGATTGAATGAAATGAATGCTTCACCTAGAATACTGTACACAACAAAACTCACTTTCTGGTTTGACGTAAGAATACATGGTTTAACAGACAAAAAACAGCTCAGAAACTTTACAGACACAAACATAGACTCAAAATAAAACACTGGAGAAAAATTATCCAAGCAAATAACACCCATAAAAAAGCTGGAGTTGCCATACTAATATCAAATAACTCAAACTTTATATCAGGAAGGTTGTAAGGGACAAAGATGGACATTTTATATTAATCAAGGGGTATGTAGAGCAGGAAGAAATAACTTTCCTAAACATATTCATCGAATGAGGGGCCAGCAAATATTTAATACAACTGTTGACAAATCTGAAAAATAATATCAATAACAGCACAATAAATATGGGGGAACTCAACACGGCTTTGTCATCACTGGATAGGTCTACCAGACTGAAACCCAACAAGAATATACTAGACCTGAGGAGAGAAATGGAAGAAAGAGGCCTAGTTAATATATAGGACATTCCATCCACAGAAAACTGGATACACATTCTTCTCCAATGTACATGGGACATTCTCCAGGATAGACTACATGCTGGCACATAAAACATACCTCCATAATATCAAGAGGATAGAAATTTTGCAGACTACCTTCGCTGACCACAAGGCTCTGAAATTATTTGTAAATTCCAAAGGGACTCAGAAGAAAAACTTTAACACCTGGAAGTTAAACAGCCTCATAATAACCAGTAGGTCCAAGATGAAATGAAAGAGGAAATCAAAAGTTTCCTGGAAACAAATGACAATAAAGACACAAACTATCAGAACTTATGGGACACAGCAAAAGCAGTACTGAGAGGAAAATTTATAGCTTTGCAAGCACACATCAGGAAGGAAGAAGGAGCTTACCTGAGTAGCTTAATGACACAGCTAATAGAACTAGAAAGTTCTCAACAAAAGGACCCAAAAATAGAAAGTCAGAAGGAAATAACAAAGCTGAGAGCAGAAATCAACGAAGTGGAAACCCAAAAAACAATCCGTAAGATCAATGAAAGCAGAAGTTGGTTCTTGAAAAAATAAACAAAATTGATAGACAACTGGCAAAACTAACAAAGAAAGTGAGAGAAACTTGATAACTCGTATTAGGAATGAAAAAGGAGAGATCACTACTGGTAGACAGAGATTCAAAGGGTAATCAGAAACTACTTTGAGAAATTCTACCCCACTAAAAATGAGAACCTGGAAGAAATGGATAAATTCTTGGACTCTTATAATCTTCCACAGATAAAGGAAGAGGACATAGCATATCTAAGCACCCCCATCACCACTGATGATATTAAAAAGTTAATCAAATATCTGCCCAAAAACAAAAGCCCAGGCCCAGATAGATTCGCTAATGAATTCTTTCAAACTTACCAAGAGGAACTACTACCAATACTGGCAAGTCTCTTTCATGAAATTGAACAAACAGAAACACTTCCAAATAGCTTTTATGAAGCCAACATCACCTTGATACCTAAACCAGACAGAGATGCTACCAAAAAAGAAAATTGCAGACCAATATCGCTGATCAATGCAGATGCAAAGATCCTCAACAAAATCCTGGAAAATAGGATTCAATGCCTCATTAAGAAGATCATCCACTATGATCAATAGGTTTTCTCCCAGGAATGGAAGGTTGTTTTAACATCCGTAAATCTATCAACAGAATACACAACATCAACAACAAAAAAAAATAAAAACCACATGATCATATCAATAGATGCAGAGAAAGCATTTGACAAGGTCCAACACCCATTCTTGATCAAAACTCTCAGCAAGATGGGAATGGAAGGAACCTTTCTCAATAGAGTTAAGGCCATCTACCACAAGCCAGTGTCAAATATTATCCTCAATGGAGAAAAATTAAAAGACATCCCTCAAAATTCTGGCACAAGACAAGGCTGTCCTCTCTCACCACTCCTATTCAATATAGCACTAGAAGTACTTGCTATAGTGATTAGGCAAGAAAAAGATATCAAGGTAATCCAGATAGGAAAGGAAGAAGTCAAGCTCTCACTGTTTGCAGATGACATGATACTCTTCTTAGAAAACCCTAAAGAGTCTACCACAAAGCTTCTAGAAACAATAGGCTCATATAGCAAGGTGGCAGGCTACAAAATTAACACAAAAAAATCAATGGCCTTTACACCAATAGTAAGAAGGAAGAAATGGACATTAAGGAAACAACCCCATACACAATAGTGCCACACAAACTCAAATATCTTAGAATCAACTTGACTAAAAATGTGAAGGACCTATACAAAGAAAACTCTAAAACTCTGCTCCATGAAATAAGAGAGGACAAGCGGAATTGGAAACACAAACCATGCTCATGGATTGGCAGGATTAACATCATCAAAATGGCAATACTCCCCAACGTATTATACAGATTTAATGCTATCCTTCTAAAGATACCCATAACATTCTTCAAAGAAGTGGAGCAGGCACTTTTGAAATTTGTTTGGACCAATAAACACCCTAGAATAGGTAAAGCAATCATTGGGTAAAAGAATATCAGAGGAATTACTTTCCCCAACTTTATACTTTACTACAAAGCAATAGTTATCAAAACAGCATGGTATTAGAATAAGGACAGTCCCTCAGATCAGTGGAATAGGCTTGAATACTCAGAAAAGGTTCCCCAGACACACAGTCACCTAATTTTTGATAAAGGAGCAGGAAATCCTAAATGGAGCAGGGAAAGCCTCTTCAACAAGTGGTGTTGGCACAACTGGGTAGCCACTTGCAAAAAATTGAACTTAGACCCCCAGCTAACATCATATACGAAGGTAAAATCCAAATGAATTAAAGACCTCGATATCAGACCCAAAACCATAAAGTATATAGAACAACACATAGGCAAAACTCTCCAGGACATTGAGACTACAGGCATCTTCAAGGAGGAAACTGCTCTCTCCAAGCAAGTGAAAGCAGAGATTAACAAATGGGAATATATTAAGCTGAGAAGCTTCTGCACCTCAAAGAAAATACTGCCCAGGATACAAGAGCCACCCACTGAGTGGGAGAAACTATTCACCCAATACCCATTAGATAAGGGGCTAATCTCCAAAATATACAAGGCACTGACAGAACTTTACAAGAAAAATACATCTAATCCCATCAAAAAAAGGGAGAAAACATGAACAGACACTTTGACAAAGAAGAAATACAAATGGCCAAAAGACACATGAAAAAATGCTCTACATCACTAATCATCAGGGAGATGCAAATCAAAACAATAATGAAATACCACCTCACACCACAGAGAATGGCACACATCACAAAGAATGAGAATAAACAGTGTTGGCGGGGATGTGGAGAGAAAGGAACTCTTATCCACTACTGGTGGGAATGCCGTCTTGTTCAACCTTTATGGAAAGCGATATGGAGATTCCTCCTAAAACTGGAAATCGAGCTTCCATACAATCCAGCTATACCACTCCTAGGAATATACCTTAGGAACACAAAAATACAATACAAAAACCCCTTCTTACACCTATATTTATTGCAGCACTATTTACCATAGCAAGACTCTGGAAACAGTCAAGATACCCTTCAACAGATGAATAGCTAAAGAAACTGTGGTACATATACACAATGGAATATTATGCAGCTGTCAGGAGAGATGAAGTCATGAAATTTTCCTATACATAGATGTACACAGAATCTATTATGCTGAGTGAAATAAGTTAGAGAGAGAGAAAAATGCAGAATGGTCTCACTCATCTATGGGTTTTAAGATAAATGAAAGACATTTTTCCAATAATAATTGTCAGACACAAAAGAGAAAAGAGTTGGAAGTTCCAGCTCACCTCATGAAGCTCACCACAAATAGTGATGAGTTTAGAGAAATAACTACATTTTGAACTATCCTAATAATGAGATTGTATGAGAGAAGTGGAGAGCCTGTGTAAAGTACAGGCGGAGGTCGGGTGGGGAGGAGGGAGACTTGGGACATTGGTGATGGGAATTTTGCACTGGTGATGGGTGGTGTTCTTTACATGACTGAAACCCAAACACAATCATGTATGTAATCAATGTGTTTAAATAAAATTAAAAAAAAAGAATGTTGGAATAAATTTAAAAGAAATAATATAGGAATCTTTGAGGATCCAGAGATCCAATGAGAAAACATTTATGAAGAAACAACAATCAAGACATCATTTCTGAGAATTCCACAAGCAAGGCAAACCAAACAAACATACAAAATTTTAACAAAATTTTATAACAATCATCTCTCTCAACATTAGTGGATTAAATAATAGACACAGAATAAAAAGTTGTTTAGAAATTTGAATCTAACATTAGACACATTTGAGCAGTCAAAGGAAATATAGACTCAAAGTCAAAGTTGGATGACAATCCATTAAGCAAACAACCTTAAAATACAGGGCTTGTTGGTAAGACAACAAATATAAGAGAACTTGGAATTTAGAGTTAAAAAGTTATGAGACTGGGGCCGGAGAGATAGCATGGAGGTAAGGCGTTTGCCTCTCATGCAAAAGGTCATCGGTTCGAATCCCAGCGTCCCATATGGTCCCCCGTGCTCGCCAGGAGCGACTTCTGAGCATGGAGCCAGGAGTAACTCCTGAGCACTGCCGGGTGAGACCCCCCAAAAAAAAAGTTATGAGACTTTGTCAAAGTTTCTGTCCATTAATTTTCCCCATTTTTGATAGAAATAGATTATTTCTTCTTGTAAATTTCTGTCAGTGCCTTGTATATTTTGGATATTAGCCCCTTATCTGATGGGTATTGGGTGAATAGTTTCTCCCACTCAGTGGGTGGCTATTGTATACTGGGAGCTATTTTCTTTGAGGTGAAGAAGTTTCTCAGTTTAACATATTCCCAGCTGTTAATCTCAGCTTTCACTTGCTTGGAGAGTACAGTTTCCTCCTTGGATATAGCTGTAGTCTCAATGTCCTGGAGTATTTTGCCTACAGATTGGTCTATATATCTTATGGTTTCGGGTCTGATACTGAGGTCTTTAATCCATTTGGATTTGACCTTCATACATGATATTAAGTGGGGGTCTAAGTTCAATTTTTTGCAAGTGGTTTGCCAGTTGTGCCAACACCACTTATTGAAGAGGCTTTCCCTGCTCCATTTAGGATTTCTTGCTCCTTTATCAAAAATTAGGTGACTGTGTGTCTGGGGAACATTTTCTGAGTATTCAAGTCTATTCCACTGATCTGGGGGCCTGTCTTTATTCCAATACCATGCTGTTTTGATAACTATTGCTTTGTAATAAAGTATAAAGTTGGGGAAAGTAATTCCTCCCATGTTCTTTTCCCCAATGATTGCTTTAGCTATTCTAGGGTGTTTATTATTTTAAATGTATTTCAAAAGTGCCTGATCCACTTCTTTGAAGAATGTCATTGGGTACCTTTAGAGGGATCGCAGACAAATGGCCAGAAGCCACATGAAAGAATGCTCCACATCACTAGTCATCAGGAAGATGCAAATCAAAACAATTGTGAAGTACCACCTACACCACAGAGATTGGCACACATCACAAAGAATGAGAACAAACAGTGTTGGCGGGGATGTAGAGAGAAAGGAACTCTTATCCATTGCTGGTGGGAATGCCATCTAGTTCAACTTTTATGGAAAGCAATATGGAGATTCCTCCAAAAACTGGAAATTGAGCTCCCATATGACCCAGCTATACCACTCCTAGAAATATACCCTAGGAACACAAAAATACAATACAAAATTTCCTTCATTACCCCTCTATTCATTGCAGCACTATTTTCCATAGCAACACTCTGGAAACAACCAAGATGCCCTTCAACAGACCAATGGCTAATGAAACTGTGGTACATATACACAATGAAATATTATGAAGCTATCAGGAGAAATGAAGTCATGAAATTTTTCTCTAATCGATGTACATAAAATCTATTATGCTGAGTGAAATAATCAGAGAGAGAGAGAAAAAAGCAGAATGGTCTTACTCATCTATGGGTTTTAAAAAAGAATAAAAGACATTCTTGCAATAATAATTTTCAGGCACAAAAGAGAGAAGGGCTGGAAATTACAGCTCACCTCATGAAGCTCATCACAAACAGGGATGAGTTTAGTTAGAGAAATAACTACATTTTTTAACTATCCTAATAATGAAAATGTATGAGTAAATAGAAAGCCTGTCTAGAGTGCAGGTGGGGGTTGGGTGGGGTTATTTGGGACATTGGTGATGGGAATGTTGCACTGGTGATGGGTTGTGTTCTTTACATGACTAAAACCCAGACACAATCATGCATATAATCAAGGTGTTTAAATAAAATATATAAAAAAGTTATGAGACTGAGAGGATCATTGTTATTTATCAAGAAATATGCACATCAGAAAAAAATAATTTTCTTAAATATTCAGAGCCTGAGCAATAGCATAGTGGTAGGGTCTTGTATGCCTTCAGTTCGGGACAGACTGTGGTTGTATTGTTGGCATCACATATGATTCCACAATCCTGCTAAGAACAAATTCAGAGTGCAAAGACAGGAGTAATCTCTGAACACAAATAGATGTGCCCTCAAAATCAAACAAAAAAGTGTGGTTAGAGTCAGAATAAATAATCAAAAAAACATATTTGCCCAATTAGAAGACATCAAGACATTAAAAAAAACTGTTAATTACTTATTTGAATCAATACTTTAGGAGTTATTTCTGAGAACAGAACCAGTTATAACCCATGTTAACAGCCAGGTTTGTTCCTAAAATTAAATTAATAGAACAAGATTTAATATTTATGAAACACTCTCAATATTGTAATTCATTATAAAGTGTACTTAATATACAGCTATAAATTTAAAGTGATTCTTAAAAAATAAATATTTAAAAGCCATGAATTTTTATAATTTTCTTGATTGTATAGGTATCAATATCTGTATATTCCTAAGCATGTGCCTATATATTAGTTGATCTATTTTTAAGGAATTGATGTGCAATTTAACTGGCAATTATTTTATTGTTAAAGATAAATTTATTTAACTTGCAAATTAATATTCAAGATCTGTGATTAAAAATAATAAGAGATAAAATTTTGACTGTTTTTATCGTATATTGACTATGTATTTCTAAATACTAACGAATTGAAAACAAGAACACATTTATACCTATTTGATATTATTTAAATATGCTTTGTTACTGATAGTTAAATTATGTTTTAAAAGATTAGTCATAAGTTGCTAACAATTTAATAAGAAATTATATCAATTTTCATAAACTAAAATTTCAAAACTATTTTAACATAATGTTGAGGAAAAATGAATAATTTCTGTACTGTTTTCTAGTGTTGTTTCTATACTTTTTAAACAATAAAGAACTATTATACATAGGATTCCTAAGCCCTCTGAATTTTATGAAAAATTAATGTTTGTGATTGTCATTAGTATAAATCTGTGAATGTTTTGTATTCATAAGATATTATAAAAAAATAAAACATACAGTGCTATATATGTTTTTGATAATGGGAAATATACTTTATTTTGTTATTACATCTAGAAAATAAAGATAATTGATAATGAAAAATAAATGAGAGACAAAGACAATGAGTAAGGTTATAAGAAAGACTACCTAGATGGGTTAATTGGACATCTTAACCAAGATTTAATTTTAACTAATAAAAAGTGTACTACTGAATATTTTTACTTCATAAGCAAAATAAAAATAATTATATGCATATGAATAAGTATACCACTTAGCAGGCTGCATTAATTTGAAATATAAGCATAAATATGTGTAGTACATATGTTTATATAAATGGACAGGTATAAAATAAAAGTCAGCGTTCTATTGTTATGAGAACTTATGTCTGAATAAATATAATATTTATATAAATATTATTACTAGCAATTTGGGATTTCACAGCAGCACTAGGGCTTACTTTATACAATCTCTGCACTCAGAGATAATTGCTAGAGATTTGGAATGATCACAAGAATTCTCAGGGATTATAACTGGTTATCTATGGGCAGGGCTATCCTACTACCATTTCACTATTATTTTAGCCCTATATATGTATATATTTAAAAGAATCAAAATTAATTAATTGAGTAGACCATTTTATAAACTATAATGTCAGAAGTAATTTCTGAATACAAAGACTAGAATAACTTCTGCAGGCTATAAGCTGTGTACCCCCCAAATTAAATTTTTAATATATTTTATTTTATAAATGTTCCCAAGTATTTAAGCTTTTATTTCAAATATAAGATAAAACTTTTCTTATCTAAATATGTTTTGCTCTTTTATGCCTGATTCTCTGAGAAAACTGCAATACTATGATTATGGAAAAACATATCTATTTTCTGTAGAAAATTGTGTGACTGCATACATATATATAAAATGTCATATTATACATAACACAAATACACATCTATGCAATCTTTCTAAATGTGTACTACAGTAGGTGAATATTAAGTAAATCTGCATGGGATTCAATTTTTAATGACTGAAAACTTACATACTGAAAAACTTACCAATGTATTACCAATGACAAATATTTCACAGTAGAATGGAATTTCTTTTCTAGTTATTTTCTTTATAACCAATTTTAAAATATTGCATTAGAGATTTAATTTAAGGGGGCTGAGTCTATAATACAAAGAATAGGAATCTTGTCCTCCACACTGAAGAGAAGAGTTAGATATCTAGAACCCTACTCCCTACTATACTCAGGTATAGTTGCTGAGAACAAATTCAGGAGAAATCCCTGAATACTACTTAGTGTGGTCCCAAAACCTATATTAAATAAATTAAAAGATGTAAATTTAGGAAATGATAAGATGTAGTTCACTCTAATTAAAATCATATGACTAGTGAGCTTATAGTTTTAAATTAATGAACACAGTAAAAAATTCTGACAATAATTTATGTTCTGTAGATATCAGCTTTTTTTTTAATCAAATAAGCAGCAGTAAAATATTCTATTTCTGTTAGGAGGTGACTTTTATTCTAGTTATTGATTTTTGTATAGTAAAGAGTCTTTTTAGTTTTATTTATTTATCTTTAGTATAATATATCTATATTTTCTTACATTTTCTTGGTCAATAGAATTATCATTAAAGATACACCTAGATTTAATGTTATGCTAACTGTATTCTTCAATATAACCTACAAATTCAGGCCAATGTAAAAGTCTTTAACTCATTTTTGTTTGAGTTTTATACCTGATATCATAAAGGGGGTCTGATTTTGTTGTTGTTTACAAGTGAAAGGTAAGTTTACATACAATTTACTAGATAAAAAATAATTTATCAAACATGTATAGAAGGTTTTCTCATACTTACACAAAAACCTGATGAAAGAAGATATATAGGTAGCTAAAGGGAATATGAATAAAAATTGTTCAGCATCACTTATTATCAGAAAATTGCAAATTAAATCAGTAATCAAATATTTTATACTTTTGAGACTCCCACATGTCACAAAGCACAGAACAATCAGTTTTGGTGTGAATATGCTGCCTGTAGGGATGTTAACTGATTCTTCCTCTATGGAAAACAATATCACTTTCCAAAAGAGTAGGAATTATGCTTTCATATGAATTGACTCTATTTCATTTTCTCTCCTCTCACACCAAAAAAACTCTATTCAGAAATAAAAACACATTTGTACACCTAATGCATTGTAGCATTATTAACAATAATCTAAATGTGAAGACATCCTAAGTGAGCAAGCATGGATGATGTGCACACAAAGGATAACTACACAATTTTAAGAAAAGTAAAAAAAACCCATAAAGTTTACTTTATATTCTTTTATCTGAAAACTATCATGCTGAATAAAGTTAGTTAGAAAGAGAGGAACAGAACAGACTGATCTCTTTCATATCAATGACTTAGTCAATAACAAATGTCCCAAAATATAAACTGTGAACTATTCTTTAGTAAGAAAATTACCACTGAGCCCAGAAAAGAAATGCAAAGAGGTAATCTGGAGCAATTATGAGGAAAAAAAACAGTCTGGTTGAGATAATCTGGAATGTTTTGTGCTTTTATAGTTATCTAACTCTCAAAAGAGAAGCACAATTGATAGGGAAAGCTCATGCAAATAAGGATCTCTCAGTTAATAACACAAGGTCTTCAAGAAAGGAGTTAGGCAAGTCCTCCTGTCTCTCAGAAACACATACCCTCTCCATCCTACTGAAGCACTGGGAGCTGCACACTCAGATCTGTCTTAGAACTGCCACCACACTGCACAATGTCTCAGCCTCAATGCTTTTCTACTAATTTCTGCGGAGACTCCCAGTTGCTCCAAAACTCCATGTATGCAGGTTTTGTGGATGACCTCTCTGCGTATAGTTTGGAGCCAGACTGGACTACCTCCCTCTGTGCTTCTGCATTCAAGACATCTATGTAGCTATGTCCATGATTTAGAGCCTTCCACCATATCTACACAAGCACACACACACACACACACACACACACACACACAACATTGATTCAACTAAGCCTCAAAAGAGAAGCACAGCTAGCTGGAAACATCACGGAAATACTGGCCTTGTAACTTATAAAGAGGCCCCATAAACCACAAATGTCAACATAAGAACTTATCAGCTCAACTACGTAGTATCTCAATTTCATGGACTGTATGATCAAGTAATATTCACATAATTTTAATTTCCCAGTAGAAATATATCAAATTAGATTTGAAATTTTTATATAACCACCATAAGCTTAGCAAGCAAAAACAACTCACAACATACAGTCTAGTGGAACTTTGAACAATAACATATGATATCACTATAAAACAGGATACTTTTCACAAATTTTTCTTTAATGACATATATTTAATATTTCCATTACCATTTAGTCTTACCAAGAAATATTAAGTAAATTATTCATACCTGCCACAAGACAGACTTCAAAAAGTAGGGAAATTGATGACGAGTGGAATGTATGTTATACTGTGGTAGAATTAGTTTTGGAATATTGAATGCCAAAAATAAATGTATTATGAAGAACTCTAATAACAACAATGTCTAAAATAAAGAAATTAAATTAAATAAATAAATAAAAAACACTGGAGCCGGAAAAATAGCATGGAGGTAAGGTATTTGCCTTGCATGCAGAAGGACAGGGGTTCAAATAGATTCCCATATGGTCTCCTAAGCCTGCCCGGGGGGTGATTTCTGAGAGTAGAGCCAGGAGTGGTCCCTGAGCACTGCCGGGTGTGACAAAGAAAGAAAAGAAAGAGAAAGAAAGAAAGAAAAGAAAGAAAGAAAGAAAGAAAGAAGAAGAGAGAGAAAGAAAGAAGAGAGAAAGAAAGAAGAGAGAAAGAAAGAAAGAAAGAAAGAAAGAAAGAAAGAAAGAAAGAAGAAAAAAGAAAGAAAAAAGAAAGAAAGAAAGAAAGAAAGAAAGAAAGAAAGAAAGAAAGAAAGAAAGAAAGAAAGAAAGAAAGAAAGAAGAAGAAAGAAAGAAAGAAGAAAGAAGAAAGAAAGAAAGAAAGAAAGAAAAAGAAAGAAAGAAAGAAGAAGAAAGAAAGAAAGAAAGAAAGAAGAAAGAAAGAAAAGAAAGAAGAAAGAAAGAAAGAAAGAAAGAAAAGAAAGAAAAGAAGGAAAGGAAGGAGGAAGCAAGGAAGGAAGGAGGAAAGAAAGAAAGAAAAGAAAGAAAGAAAGAAAAGGAAGAGAAAGAAAAGAAGAAAGAAAGAAAGAGAAAGAAAGAAAGAAAGAAAGAAAGAAAGAAAGAAAGAAAGAAAGAAAGAAGAAAGGAAGGAAGGAAGGAAGGAAGGAAGGAAGGAAGGAAGGAAGGAAGGAAGGAAGGAGGAAGGAAGGAAGGAAGGAAGGAAGAAGGAAGGAAGGAAAGAAGGAAGGAAGAAAGAAAGAAAGAAAGAAAGAAGGAAAGAAGGAAGGAAGGAAGGAAGGAAGAAGGAAAGAAGGAAGAAAAAAAGAAAGGAAGGAAGGAAGGAAGAGAAAGAAAGAAAAACATGAACCATATAGTTTTAGAAACCTAAATTAAAATTAAAAAATAACTCAGCAGTGTTTAAATTATGTTCTCTGAGAAGGAATATCTTCATGCCAAATTTTCCTAAATTTACTTAACAGATATAGTGAAAATTCAGTCATATTTTAATAGTTTTTCTGAATTGAAACTATTTTTTTCAGTTCATTGAGTACAAAAAACTGTTCTGTCGTTATATATCATTATGTCACATATGTCATTGTATGTCTTAATATAATACATATTAAGAAAAGAGGAAAATTATAATAATAAAATCAGAAATGAAAAGTTTCAATAGATATCCAGGCAACTAATTTTTCATTAAAAAGTGATAGGGCTCGGAGAGATAGCACAGCAGTAGGGCATTTGCTTTAGACCAGGGGTCTCAAACTGAATATACCTGGGGGCCGTAGGAGGCAAAGTCGGGGTGAGGCAGGGCCGCATAAGGGATTTCACAAAAAAAAAGTCCTCAAACATCATTATTAACAGTTTTAATTATTTCTTCTGAACATGAATAGAACATTGAGTGAAGATCATGAACAGTTCTTCTGAACATGGCATCTTTTGCCTATTCCTTGCTGCCAGAGACTTTACAGTGCTTCTCACAAATCTGAACCACATTTGGCTTTAGAGAGAAAGCAGTTGAGACCCTCAGTATGGCTTGAAATGATCATCATTAAGTCTAGACTTGTACTTTGACTTTTTGAATTTCAATATAGAGAATAACTTTTCACACAAATATGTGCTCCCAAAAAGGCACAAATGCAATTGAACATTCGGGAAAGCTCAGGGAAGCTGGGGGGGCAATTCTCTAAAAAATTTCCTGTGCATGTCTGCTTTTCCACTAATCTCCCTGAACTTGGCTTTGAGATCAGAGTTGCATTGCAGGTCAATGAGCTCCATTTGAAGCACAGGAGGGGCATCTTGCACATCAAAGGAAAAGGGGTCCACAAATATTTGGAAAAGTGGCTCTGTGCTTTTTCAAGTCTGCAAATCTGTGATCAAATTCCTTCTCTAGCTTAAAAATAGCATCAACATATTTCTCAACACTGAATGGTATGCCTGCATCCACAAGTTCCTTGCATGCTGGGAAATGGCAAAGGTTTGTCTGAGAGAGCTGGGATTTCCATAACACAAGTTTTGTGGAGAATGCTCTCACATTGTCATAGGCAGCACTGATAAGCTGCCCCAGGCCTTGTAGCATTTTATTTAGTACAGTCAGCTTATGTGTGATGTCAACAAGAAAAGCTAAGTCCATGAGCCATTTGTGATCACTCAACTCAGAAACAGCATTCCCATTCTTCTCCATGAAGGCTTTCACTTCAACTCAAAAAATATTTTCAGGACATTTTCTCTGCTGGGTCAACATACCTAGGTAAATAGAGCAAATCTCCATATTCTTACTCCATTTCCTCTAAAAAAAAAAAAAAAAAAAGCACGGAACCTCCTGTGCTTTAAGCCCCTGGATCTGATTTGGTTGATGCATTTCACAACAGACATCAAATTGTCACATGGCAGGCATTTACTGCAAAGGGCCTGCTGCAGTAAAGAGCAATGGCCTTCTCTTCTCTACACCCTCCTTTTAAAGTTGTTTTTTTTTTAAACAAGTCCCACCAGTCCATTTTTCCTCCCTGCCATCGATAGTGCTCCATCAGTTATTATTTCAACAAACCTCTTCCATGGCAAACCTGCATTCTCAATGGAATCACACAGATGCCAAAATATCTCATTAGCGGTGGTCTGGCCATGCATTGAAATTATTGTGAGCAGCTCCTCTGTCAATTAAAAATTGCAATCAACACCACGGACATAAATTGTGAACTGTGCAGTGTCTGTTATATCTTGCCCTCGTCAAGAGCAACTAAGTATGTATCAAAACATTTGGCTTTCTCACACAGTTGATGATAAATGTCAATTGACATGTCAGAAATGCGCTCTGCCACATGTTGGCAGAAAGGCTGATTTTTGTTAAACTGACCTTTCTTTTCCAGACAGATAATACTTGCAGCCTGTAATATGCATTTTTTAACATTCTCCTTCTGTGAATGGTTTCCCTGCCTTAGCAATCATCTCACTAACCATGTAACTAGCTTCAACTGATGCAACATTCTTTTTGCTTACTTTCTTGAAGAAAACTTGTTGCATCATTAGACATGCTTTAAGACTGGCAACCCGCTTGGCTCTCTCATTTCCTTAATATTTTGCACATTCCTCAGCATGTTTAGTTGAATAATGGCATTTCAAGTTGTATTCCTTGTGCACTGCAACTTACTCTGAGCATATAAGATATGTGGGGATGTCCCTGCGCTCAACAAAGAAATACTGAATCTCCCACTTTTCCTGAAATTGTCTGTGCTCATCATCAATCTTTCTCTTTACTGCAGGCTTTTATGAAGTCATGATGAAAGTATGACAAAATCTAATTCTGTAATAAACTTCTCTTCCTTAGGCCTCCAATAATGCAAGGGACAGTGGGCAGGAGCAGTGGAAATGATGTCTGCACTAGGCACAATGTATTCACGATTATTCACTTACTGAATATTCGCAATAAAAATTGCACTAGTAAGAAAAAAAATCGCCAAAAATTGCATTAAGCATTTTCATAACCGAATGGAACTGCTCGGGGTATGTGAATGTTTAATGCAATTTTTTTCTTACTAATGCGATATTTTTATTGTAAGAATTCATTCAAGAGACAAAATTGATTAACATATTGAAGTAAATGGACATAACATAATACAGTAACACAACAAAACATAACATAACATAACATAACACAACACAACATATAATTAATATAATATAATAATACATGTAAGTCAAAGAACATTTCTAAATAAAACACAATTTTTTGATCATAATGACTTACATATATTTCACAGTAGTATTTTAGGTACATATTAACATTGAATCAGGGAAATATTCATCACCCCCAGTGTTGTCTTCCTTCATCCCTGTTCCCAAGCTTATATCCCTTTCTCCCTCCTTTATCCCCCAGAATGCTACTTTAACAAAAACCATATATGTTAACACTATTGTAAACCATTTTTTTGCAGTTCCAGATATTTTTACTAGTGGTTTCTTAAAGGTTTAGAGTCAAAGAAGCACTGTCAAAACAATGTTAGAGTGGCAATTATCGTTTTCATGGGCCCACCAAAGTATGGAGGTCATGGAAAGGAAAATCTTTTGGCCTAAGTACAAGGAGACCTTACCCCTGAAGTTTACTGACATAAGACCATGTCTAGGCTCTAGGCAAACTAGTTTTTCCAATCCTGGTCATTGTCTGTAGTGCCCATACAGTTATATTTTTCACAGTCTCTGTTGTTGGTATCCTGTTTCTTTTAGTTTGAGAAGAGACCATTTTGGGTGGGGGTACCATATATTTTCAAAATAAAAATGAGAAGATGGACCTTCAGGCTGGGAAAAGGCTAGTAGTCTTTACCTACTTATTTACTCTCAATGGCCTCTTGGCCTCTTCCTTCTTTTATTGCGTAACTGTGGTTGCTACCATACTAGGTTCTGATTAGTTCCTATAAACAGTGACACTTGAATCCACTGTCTTAAGCTAGATTGCTTATTTTCCCACTTTTTATCTTTTCTCCTCTTTGTGAACTGTTCAATAAGGTATTTTGGTGAAAGAGTCCCTCTCCATCTTTCCTTCCCTTTGTTATTTGTTAAATAAGGAGTTTTGTAGAAGTGTCCCTCCATTTAATGTTTATATAAGAACCAAGTCAATTGGATTGTTGGACTTGTTCTAATATCCCCATAGGCACCAATCTTGCCATGTGATAATGTTCTTTTTTTGAATAGGCACATTAAAATGGGAAATTATATACAAACATGTTCTTATACAGATGGGAACACACACATTTTCTTAAACGGTGACAATTGTGTCCACTGTCTTAAGTTTGATTGTTTATTTTCCCCACTCTTTATTTTTTTCTTTTTGTAAACTGCTCAATAAGGAATGTTGGTGAAAGAGTCCCTCAGTTTAATGCTTGAACCAGGTCACAGGGATTGTTGGACTTGTTCCTGTGGCTTCCTTATGCGCTGAAAACACCAGGTGGCATTATTTCTTGTTTGCATGGGCACATTAAAATGGAAAATACTATATATACAAATAAGTTCTTATCTAATAGAGATAGGAACACACAAATCTAGTGGTGCAATGGAACCTTACACCCTGAACATTGACATGATGACCTGTCACAGGCCTTAGAGGTTTGGTCATTTTCCAGTCACCCCTGAACCAGGGAAGCCATCTATGAAACATCCAAAGTTGTCTATGACATCACCTGCAAGCAAATTTCTACCAGGGAAGACCCTACTGCTGCTCTGACATCGATTTACTCAAAGGAGTCTTCCCTTAAGAGTGAGAAGATTTAAACAACAACAAAGACCTGCATACTGGACAGGGCTTTCTGCATTGCCCTTTAATTCTGAGTTGAAATTAGACACCGCTTTGCACCATCCTGACTTCAATGTAGGATATACAGATTCCAGGACTTTCAATACAGAAACAAGATACCAACAACAGAGACTGTGAAAAATATAACTGTATGGGCACTACAGACAATGACAAGATTTTGACAAACTAGTTTGTCTGGAGCCTAGAAATGCTCTTATGTCAGAATATTTGAAAGCCGGCTGCAGGCCACAAAAAAAGGACGGTGGTTAAAATCACAGCATCCCATATGGTCCCTCGAGCCTTGCAAGAGCAATTTCTGAGTGTAGAGCCAGGAGTATCCTCTGAGCACTGTGGGATGTGACCAAAAAAAAAAAAGTGACATGATAGAAAATAAAATCCTAGGGGCTGGGGTGGTGGTGCTAGAGGTAAGGTGAGCGGTAGCCTAGGACAAACAGCGGTTCAATCCCCTGGCATCCCAGAAGGTCCCCCAAGCCAGGAGTGATTTCTGAGCGCATAGCCAGTAGTAACCCCTGAGTGTAATCGGGTGTGGCCCAAATCCAAAAAAAAAAAAAAAATAGAAAACTTTTCAACTATGTTTAAAGTAACTGGAGTAGGAGCAATAGCACAGCAATAGAGTCTTTGCCTGCAGGTAGCCCATCCAGGACTGACCTTGATTTGATCTTAGGAATTCCGTATTGTCCACCAAGCCAGGAGCAATTTCTGAGCACATAGACAGCTGTAACCTCTAGTTGTCACTGGGTGTGGCCCAAAAACCAATATATATACATATATATGTATATATACACACATAAACATATATGTATATATACACATATATATGTATATATATGAATCTATATATAAAAATAAAAAACACACAGGTATTTCACCCTACAAATTATTAATCCATTCAAGACATAAAACTAAAATAAATATTGACTATAAAATTACCAACCTCCTAGAATTTAACATAAATGGAAACTTAGAGCCTCTATGCAATAATTTTTGATATAGATAGATAGATAGATAGATAGATAGATATGATATGATATGATAGATATGGAAATTCATTAAGCTTGAAATATTGAACACTATTAAAATTTTTATTTTATGCTTTTCAAAGACTGTCAGACATTAAAAGACAATGTCAAAATCTGGAGAAATTATTTATAGAATACTGATTTGACAAAACCTATTACCTCAAATATGTAAATAAGGCATAGAATTCAATAATAAAAGTATATGATTTTTCTGTGTGGACCAGATATTTTAATATATGCCTTTATAAAGGATATGTAGATCTGGGAAATAAAAATAGGAAAACACAGGGAAATAGAAATAGAAAACAGAAGCTGAGAAGCTTCTGCACTTCAAAGGAAATAGTGCCTAACATACAAAATCCACCCACAAAATGGTAGAAACTATTTACCCAAAACCCATCAGACAAAGGGCTATTTTTAAAAATATACAAGGTGCCTACAGAATTTAATAAGAAAAAATATATATATAACCCCATCAAAAATTGGGGAGAAAAAATGAACAGACATTTTCTCAAAGAAGTACAAATGGCCAAAAGACACATGAAAAAATGTTCCACATCACTAATCATAAGGGAGATGTAAATCAAAACTACAATAGTGTAAAAGATCCATTTTAAATTTAATTGTTAAAGTTTGAGTCCCTTAATTCCATTGTCTTTGACATTGGCTTGGGTATTTAGTTCTGACCTTTTAATTTTTCTCCACCAATTTACCAGATTCCACTTGGCCCAGGGCCCCTCTCCTCTCTCTCCTTTATTCATTCTTTTTTTAATTTGTAGATAAATAAAGAATGATGAGGTAAAGCAAAGTAATTTATGTACCAAGTTTCTATGAAAAAGACAGGAGCTTCTAACTAAGATATATAAATAGCAAAAGTTGGATAAATTAGAAAGGATAAAACACTGGCTTAAAAACATGGTGTCTCTACCCTTGAAACAACCTGCCATAAGACTATTACAGGCTTTGGACATATTAATCATTCAACCCCAAGTTAAAAAGAACATTTTTTATAAATTATCTTCAGCTAAGTTAGTTTATGGAAGTTGTTTAGCACACTAAAAATGCTTTTTAAGTATTAAAGTTTTCACTACATTTTTTGTTAAACCATAACAGTGCAAAATATTTTAATTAACCTAATATTAACTTTATAATTTCATATAAAATATTTATATACATTATATAAATATATAATATTATTATGTATAATATATAGTATACAATACATTACATATGTGATCTGTGTATATAATATAGTCTATATATTATGCCTGCACATTATAATATTCTATGTATTCTATAATATATTATATAATTCTTTATTCTATTATTTTATATTATTTTATTTTCTATATAATAATTAATAGCATTATTTAATTAAAACAATTTGTTGAATAATAAATAATAATATATTCTCATTTTATATAATGTATTATAATATATGATACACATAATATATATACTTTTACGTAATTTATTATATAAAAGAAATGATTATAATCAGATTATCTTTCTTAGTTCATAATTTGCTTCAAAGAAAACATTACTTTTCAAAATATCATAAAATGCAAACATATATGTTCATTGAAACTGAAATAAAATACTTATCTATCACTAATAAATTAGACAATGAAGAACAAAATTTGTTCTTGCCATAGTATTTTTTAAAAATTTATTAATCTCAGATGCCAGCACCCTTCTGCCTCTCTACTCTGCTGTCCTGCATTTTCGGTCTGATTTCACCCTTGGTGCGGCTCATCAGCCAGCCTGCTTTCCTATGAGCTTTCCGGGGAGTCTGTCTTCCTGTGAGCCTTTCGTGGAGGTGAGCTGACACGCCCAGAAAGGGAGGAGCCACCAAACTCTGCTGGATCTCAGATGCCAGCACCCTTCTGCCTCTCTACTCTGCTGTCCTGCATTTTCGGCCTGATTTCACCCTTGGTGCGGCTCATCAGCCAGCCTGCCTTCCTGTGAACTTTCCGGGGAGTCTGCCTTCCCGTGAGCCTTCCGTGGAGGTGAGTCGACACGCCCAGAAAGGGAGGAGCCACTGAACTTCGCTGGATCTTAGATGCCAGCACCCTTCTGCCTCTCTACTCTGCTGTCCTGCATTTTTGGCCTGATTTCATCCTGGGTGCGGCCCATCTGCCAGCCTGCCTTCCTGTGAGCCTTCCGTGGACGTGAGTCCACACACCCAGAAAGGGAGAAGCCAGAGGAGCACGGTTGCTCCGCTCCCCTTCGCGACAGTGCACAGCATTTAGCCGATGAATACAATCACAACACGTAGAAAAACACGCAGTACTAGTGTGACAATGTGGAAAAAACACGGGCCAGTGCCAGACATAGAGAATGAAGATGGCAACTCTGATGACTTGAACATGATCAACCACCTAGTCAGTCTCTCAGATAAGGAGTTTAGAGTTGCAATATGGAACATGTTCAAAGAACTCAAAGTATAGAAGAGAAAACTAAAAAGAATCAGGAGAATATGAAGATAGAAATGAGAAAACTCCAAACGGAAATTTCAGATCAAATAACAGGTCTGAGAAACTCAGTAGATGAATTGAAGAAAAACATGTTTGAGATTTCCCACAGGTTAACAGCAGCTGAGGATAGAATCAGTACACTGGAAGATGAGATACATAACAATTACATACAGCAGAAGAAATTGGAAAAAAGCCTCAAAGCAAATGATCAAACAATGGAAAAATTACTCAAAGAATGGGAACAGATGAAAATAGAAGTCTATGATAAGCTCAACAGAAACAACTTAAGAATCATTGGAGTCCCAGAGACTCAGGAAGAAAATCTTCGGGAAGAATCAACAGTCAAAAACATCATTAAAGAGAAACTACCAGAGATAATGAATACATGGGATCAAATCCTGCATGCCCAAAGAGTGCCAACTAAAAGAGACCCCAGAAAAAACACCCCAAAACACATCCTAGTCACAATGACGAATCCCATAGATAGAGACAGAATTCTGAAAGCAGCAAGATCGAAAAGAGAAATTACATTTAAGGGAACATCCTTGAGATTTACTGCAGACCTGTCACCAGAAACACTCAAGGCCAGAAGGCAGTGGTGGGACATAATGACAAAACTCAATGAAATAAATGCTTCGCCTAGAATACTGCACCCAGCAAAACTCACTTTCAGGTTTGAAGGAACAATACATAGTTTCACAGACAAACAACAGCTCAAAAACTTCACAGACTCAAAACTATTCTTAAAAGAAAAACTGAACGGCATACTTTAAGACAAGGCTTACCAACAGACACACCAAAGTTTAATATAAAGATGGCACTAACTCCCAGGACAATTCTTTCTCTCAATGTCAATGGACTAAATGCACCAGTTAAGAGACACAGAGTGGCTAAATGGATCAAAAAACTCAATCCAACCTTCTGCTGCCTACAAGAAACGCACCTGAATAGTCAGAACAAACATAGACTCAAAATAAAAGGCTGGAGGAAAATCATCCAAGCAAACAACACCCAAAAAAAAGCAGGAGTGGCCATATTAATATCAGATGATGCAAACTTTATACTTAGGAAAGTTGTAAGGGACAAAGATGGACATTTTGTATTAATCAAGGGATATGTACAGCAGGAAGAAATCACCCTCCTAAACATATATGCACCGAATGAGGGGCCAGCAAAATATTTAATACAACTGTTGACAAATCTGAAAAATAATATCAATAACAACACAATAATTGTGGGAGACCTCAACACGGCATTGTCAACACTAGACAGGTCAACCAGACTGAAACCCAACAAGAATATACTAGACCTGAGGAGAGAAATGGAAGTAAGAGGCCTAGTAGATATATACAGGACACTCCACCCCCAGAAGCCTGGATACACATTTTTCTCTAATGTACATGGGACATTCTCTAGGATAGACTACATGTTAGCACACAAAACATATCTCCATAATATCAAGAGGATAGAAATTTTGCAGGCTGCCTTTGCTGACCACAAAGCCCTGAAATTATATATAAACTACAAAGGGACACAGAAGAAAAAATTTAACACCTAGAAGTTAAATAGCCTCATACTGAATAATCAGTGGGTCCGAGATGAAATCAAAGAGGAAATCAAAACCTTCCTGAAAAAAATGACAATGGAGACACAAATTATCAGAACCTATGGGACACAGCAAAAGCAGTACTGAGAGGAAAATTTATAGCTTTGCAAGCACACATCAGGAAAGAAGAAGGGACATACCTGAATAGCTTAATGACGCAGCTCATAGAATTAGAAAGTGCTCAACAAAAGGATCCAAAAATAGGGAGGCAGAAGGAAATAACAAAGCTGAGAGCAGAAATCAATCAAGTGGAAACCAGAAAAACCATCCAAAAGATCAACGAAAGCAGAAGTTGGTTCTTTGAAAAAATAAACAAGATTGATAGACCACTGGCAAAACTAACAAAGAAAGAAAGAGAGAGAAATTTGATAACTCGTATTAGGAATGAAAAAGGAGAGATCACTACTGATATGGTAGAGATTCAAAGGATAATGAGAAACTACTTTGAGAAACTCTATGCCACTAAAAATGAAAACCTGGAAGAAATGGATAAATTTTTGGAATCTTATAATCTTCCACGATTGAATGAAGAGGATGTAGCATATCTAAACACACCCATTACTATTGAGGAAATTAAGAAAGTAATCAAATGTCTGCCCAAAAACAAAAGCCCAGGCCCAGATGGATTTACTAATGAATTCTTTCAAACCTTTCAAGAGGAACTACTACCAATCCTGGCAAGACTCTTTCATGAAATTGAAAAAACAGGAAAACTTCCAAATAGCTTTTATGAAGCCAACATTACCTTGATACCTAAAACAGACAGAGATGCTACGAAAAAAGAAAATTACAGACCAATATCGCTGATGAATGCAGATGCAAAGATCTTCAACAAAATCCTGGCAAATAGGATTCAATGCCTCATTAAGAAGATCATCCACTACGATCAAGTAGGTTTCATTCCAGGAATGCAAGGCTGGTTTAACATCCGTAAATCTATCAACATAATACACAACATCAATAGCAATAAAAATAAAAATCACATGATCATATCAATCGACGCAGAGAAAGCATTTGACAAGGTCCAACACCCATTCTTGATCAAAACTCTCAGCAAGATGGGAATGGAAGGAACCTTTCTCAATATAGTTAAGGCCATCTACTACAAACAAGAGGCAAATATTGTCCTCAATGGAGAAAAACTGAAAGCCTTTCCTCTAAATTCTGGCACAAGACAAGGCTGTCCTCTCTCACCACTCCTATTCAACATAGCACTGGAAGTACTCGCTATAGCAATTAGGCAAGAAAAGGATATCAAGGGAATCCAGATAGGAAAGGAAGAAGTCAAGCTCACACTGTTTCCAGATGACATGATACTCTACTTAGAAAACCCCAAAGACTCTATCAAAAAGCTTCTAGAAACAATAGACTCATATAGCAAGGTGGCAGGCTACAAAATTAACACACAAAAATCAATGGCCTTTCTATACACCAATACTAATAAGGAAGAAATGGACATTAAGAAAACAACTCCATTCACTATAGTGTCACACAAACTCAAATATCTTGGAATCAACTTGACTAAAAATGTGAAGGACCTATACAAGGAAAACTATAAAACTCTGCTCCAAGAAATAAGAGAGGACACGTGGAAATGGAAGCATATACCCTGCTCATGGATTGGCAGGATTAACATCATTAAAATGGCAATACTCCCCAAAGCACTGTACAGATTTAATGCGATCCCCCTAAAGATACCCATGACATTCTTCAAAGAAGTGCACCAGGTACTTTTGAAATTTATTTGGAACAATAAACACCCTCAAATAGCTAAAGCAATCATTGGGAAAAAGAATATGGGAGGAATTACTTTCCCCAACTTTAAACTTTACTACAAAGTAATAGTTATCAAAACAGCATGGTATTGGAATAAAGACAGGCCCTCAGATCAGTGGAATAAGCTTGAATACTCAGAGAATGTTCCCCAGACATACAATCATCTAATTTTTGATAAAGGAGCAAAAAATCCTAAATGGAACAAAGAAAGCCTCTTCAACAAGTGGTGTTGGCAAAACTGGGTAGCCACTTGCAAAAAATTGAACTTAGACCCCCAGCTAACATCATGTACGAAGGTAAAATCCAAATGGATTAAAGACCTCGATATCAGACCCAAAACCATAAGATATATAGAACAATACGTAGGTAAAACACTCCAGGACATTGAGGCTAAAGGCATCTTCAAGGAAGAAACTGCACTCTCCAAGCAAGTGAAAGCAGAAATTAACAGATGGGAATATATTAAGCTGAGAAGCTTCTGCACCTCAAAGGAAATAGTGCCCAAGATACAAGAGCCACCCACTGAGTGGGAGAAACTATTCACCCAATATCCATCAGATAAGGGGCTAATCTCCAAAATATACAAGGCACTGACAGAAATTTACAAGAAAAAAACATCTAATCCCATCAAAAAATGGGGAGAAGAAATGAACAGACACTTTGACAAAGAAGAAATACAGATGGCCAAAAGACACATGAAAAAGTGCTCCACATCACTAATCATCAGGGAGATGCAAATCAAAACAACGATGAGATACCACCTCACACCACAGAGAATGGCACACATCACAAAGAATGAGAATAAACAGTGTTGGCGGGGATGTGGGGAGAAAGGAACTCTTATCCACTGCTGGTGGGAATGCCGTCTAGTTCAACCTTTATGGAAAGCGATATGGAGATTTCTCCAAAAACTGGAAATCGAGCTCCCATATGATCCAGCTATACCACTCCTAGGAATATACCCTAGGAACACAAAAATACAATACAAAAACCCCTTCCTTACACCTATATTCATTGCAGCACTATTTACCATAGCAAGACTCTGGAAACAACCAAGATGCCCTTCAACAGACGAATGGCTAAAGAAACTGTGGTACATATACACAATGGAATATTATGCAGCTGTCAGGAGAGATGAAGTCATGAAATATTCCTATACATGGATGTACACGGAATCTATTATGCTGAGTGAAATAAGTCAGAGAGAGAGAAAAAAACGCAGAATGGTCTCACACATTTATGGGTTTTAAGAAAAATGAAAGACATTCTTGCAATAATAACTTTCAGACACAAAAGAGAAAAGAGCTGGAAGTTCCAGCTCACCTCAGGAAGCTCATCACAAAGAGTGATGAGTTTAGTTGGATAAATAACTACATTTTGAACTGTCCTAATAATGAGAATGTATGAGGGAAATTGAGAACCTGTTTAGAGTACAGGCGGGGGTCGGGTGGGGAGGAGGGAGACTTGGGACATTGGTGATGGGAATGTTGCACTGGTAAAAAAAAAATAAATTATTAATCTTTACATCTTATTAAGTACCAAAGTCTTTCAAGATAGATTGTTTTCCCAACAAATACAAAATATTTTGGCACTCAAAAAGAGAAAATGATTGTTTTTAAATTATTCTGAATCCTCTCTTAAAATTTCTCATCTCATTAAATACTTAATGAACAATATTCTTAAATAAAAGTCTGGAGCCTTCACAGCAGATAGGTACTCTCTCTGTGTCTGTAAAGGGGGAGGTGTCTGACCCCTGCTGTGTGCTGAGCCACAAAGAGAAAGCCTGAAAAAAATCTCTCGCTGTCTCTGCCCATATGCTCTTCTGTCTCCTGAAATTCTCCTGTGGAGGCCAAGTGAAAACTGTCTCCTAAAGGCGCCATAGCAGACAGGTTCTCTCTCAAGATCTCTCTCTCAATATCTCTCTCTGTCTCTTTTTCTCTCTCTCTCTGAAGAGGGGAGTTGTCTGACCCCTGCTGTGTGCCAAGCCACAAGGAGAAAGACTGAAAAAATATTTTCCTGCCTCCGCCCATATAATCTTATGAAAGACAAATGATTGCCTATGTTTATTCTGGCATGGTCTTTCTAGTTATGACCTCTAAATGACCTAAACCAAAGGAGCTGAAGACAAAAAAGGATATATGAATATATATGGAATATATGTATTTATTCAAATACATACGAAATATTAAGTCATAAGAAAAGGCAATTGCTTTTTCATTAAAGATGGATGACCCTTCTTACACAGTGAAATAATTCAGAATGAGACTGGACTATATGGTTGATATGCTGTGTTGTAACAAGTGCTGTTAGATTGGTTAAGTTGCAAGGTAAATGCTATACCCACAGTATTTTCACTCTAGACCATAAATTTTAATTTTAAAATACTAAAAATATTTTAATAAATTGCATATACTGACATTATTTGAATTTTATTAGAAAATACAAGTAGTTCTTATTGGAACTATATTTAGAATTCAATTTATTAATGAAATTAAAATTAAATTAAAATGTATATTTTTTGAGAATTTGATTTCTGATCATCAACTGCAATTGAAAATACACCTAAAGAGAGAATATTCATATGTCATTTGTGATTCATTTGCTTTCAGTAAGTAATCACCTTTTGTTAGCAGAGAAATTTGGTGACATAGTGATTAGTACTTTTATCTATTAATTTTTATTTTATTTAGTATTTTATCTATTAATACTAAAACAGAGACTACTATGATATTACACAATAGAGGAGACTTCCTTATATGAGTCTTATTTTATTGGATGAAATAAACATTTGGAAAAGAAACTGAAAATTTGGTGATAATTTTTGGAAAATTTATACACACAGGGAAGTATGAAATTGTGTTCTACAATAGTAAAATTTATATATTATTGAAAAACAGCAGTAAATCCAATAATCCCTTTATTTTATGAATGTATACATATATTTATAAGTGTGGTTTCGACAGTCTTCAAATTATCAGCAATGTTCAAACAGTAATCAGGGAAATCAAAACTTGAAATAACAAATTTGTTTTGAATTGCATTCTATTAATTTCTGTTTATATATTCATGCCAAATTGTTTAAATTTTGAACTCAGGGGGCCAGTGAGGTGGTGCTAGAGGTAAGGTGTCTGCCTTGCAAGCGCTAGCCAAGGATCAGGACCGCGGTTCGATCCCCCGGCGTCCCATATGGTCCCCCCAAGCCAGGGGCAATTTCTGAGCCTTAGCCAGGAGTAACCCCTGAGCATTAAATGTGTGTGGCCCGAAAAAAAATTTTTTTGAACTCAGTTTCCTAATGAGCAAATTAATTTTCTGTGAATTATATAAACAAATTTTCTTGGTAACAAATTAATATTAGCTTATTAACCTAAAGAACAAAAATGTATTATTTCCTCCTTTTTTGACTCAACCTTTAAACAAAGATATGGTGTCTATAAAACATAAAACTAAATCAAGGTATTGGCAGGAAATTAAAGACTAAATACTCTCTAGGATAATTCTTTCTGCCCCTCCAAGCTTCTTTCCTTTGCTTGTGTATATATAAATACAATGCTGACATATTCACAAGTTTTTTTTTTTACTTTTTTCCATAGTTTATTTTTTCTTATGAAGACATTCATCACAGGGCTTAACAGTTATTAATATTAATAAGTTGGACTTTATTTTCAGTATTGATTTTTTTCCAAGATAATTAAATAAGACTTACCTTACAATTTGTTTTCGTTGGTGGGGAAACCAGCAATCCTCATGGGTTTACTCCTGGATCTGTACTCAGGATCACTCATTGGGGACAACTAGGGGACTTGGGGGAATTAGGGGAGCTAGAGGACCTGATAGGACACTTTGTTTTTGGGAAAGAACCTATGTCTGATGCATTAAAAGCAGTGGTTTCCCCACTATACTGTTACTTTTGACCCACACAGTGGTCCTCAAACTATGGCCTGTGGGCCACATATTGTATTTATCTGTTTTGTTTCTTCATTGCAAAATAAGATATATGCAGTGTGCATAAGAATTTGTTCATAAGTTTTGTTTTTACTATAGTCAGACCCTCCAATGGTCTGAGGGACAGTGAACTAGCCCCCTGTTTAAAAAGTTTGAGAACCCCTGCAAGTTATACCTTTTAGTGATGAGGGTTTTGGGGTTTTTTTGTTGTTGGGTTTTTTTTTTTTTGTTTTTTTGTTTTTTTAGATTTTTAGGCCACACCCGGTGAAGCTCAGGGGTTACTCCTGGCTATCGTTCCTGTATGGGAGACCATATGAGACTCCAGGGATAGAACCACAGTCCTTTCTAGGTTAGCGCGTGCAAGGTAAATGCCCTATCATTTGTTCCATCTCTTCTGCCCCAAATGTGTTATTATTATTATTATTATTACTATTTTAATCCTTTTTTTTTTTTTTTTTGGTTTTTGGGCCACACCCGGCGGTGCTCAGGGGTTACTCCTGGCTGTCTGCTCAGAAATAGCTCCTGGCAGGCACGGGGGACTATATGGGACACCGGGATTCGAACCAACCACCTTTGGTCCAGGATTGGCTGTTTGCAAGCCGCTGTGCTATCTCTCCGGGCCCTATTTTAATCCTTAATGCATGAACATTCACAGATTCTGTGAGTTAATGTTGACATAATTTTTTGAAATTTATATTTAACTCCTGAAACATATACATTGAAAAAATAACGTCATTACAGTGGGAATGCTATTATTCTTCAATGAATTTCTGTTTGTATACATGCTTTTCTTATTTTCAAATTTTGTATTTTTATAGATTTTTTTCTCTACACTCTCATTACTTCAGATAAAATAATGAAAGCATCAGCCACTCAGTGTATCCTTGGATACATTGAGGAAGTAGAATTTATTTTATTAAGGAAACTGTTGTAAGGTTAATTAAATTCTCCTTTGTAAGTGAGCATTTTTCACATGAATTGTGTAAAGCCTGACTCACATAAATATTAAAGCACATTAGTGAAATATTTAAAACAACATATATTCTGGAATTTATCATTGTGTTCCTAACCCTTATTCATAATAACCTGACAGGTACACAAGTTAAACGGAACACTTATATTTTGTTGGGTCTTAAATTTATATCAATCATTATATATTAAATTTGTACCCAACATAATTCAATATAAACTATGTGTTTAATAAATTTTTACTTTCATCACTAATGTTAATTTTTATGTCACTTATTTTTTTCTGTATTTTAATCCAGGATCTACTCTCTCTGGCTCCAAAAGAAGCATCTCTTATTTTTTTGGGTTTTTGGTTTTGGTTTTGGTTTTGCTCAGAAATCACTCCTGGCTTGGGGGACCATATGAGGCTCTGGGGGATCGTACCGAATTTCTTCCTAGGCTAGCACATTCAAAGCAGATACCTTACTGCTGTGCCACTGCTCTACCCAGAAAGGTTGCATTGGAGAAGAATGTGTATCCAGGTTTCAAGGAATGTAGTACCCTATATACTTATCTACTACTCCACTTTCTTACATTTCTCTTTTCAGAGTTAATATATTCTTGTTTGGTTTTAAACTGATACACCTATCAAGGGATGTCAGGGCACTGTTGAGATCTCCCACTATTATTGTGCTGTATTGATATCTTTTTTCAGGTTTGTCAAGAGTTGTATTAAATATTTTGCAGGTCCGTCGTTGGGTACTTATAAGCTTAGGAGTATGATTTCCATTTGTTGTACAAATCCTTTGATTAGAACAAAATGACCGTCTTTGTCAATTATAACTTATCTGAGTCTAAAGTTTGTTTCATCTGATACTAATATGGCCACTCCAGCTTGTTTGTTTGGGTTTTTTTTGGGGGGGGCACACCCGTTTGATGCTCAGAGGTTACTCCTGGCTAAGCGCTCAGAAATTGCCCCTTGCTTGGGGGACCATATGGGACGCCAGGGGATCAAACCGCGGTTGCGATCTTTCCTTGGCTAGCGCTTGCAAGGCAGACACCTTACCTCTAGCACCACCTCCCAGGCCCCACACTCCAGCTTGTTTAAGGGTGTTGTTTGCTTGGATGATTTTGCTCTAGCCTTTGATTTTGAGTCTATGCTTATTTTATTATTAAGGTGTGTTTCTTGTAGGCAGCAAAAAGTTGGATTCAGCTTTCTGATCCATTTTGCCACTTTGTGTCTCTTTACAGGTGCATTTAGTCCATTGACTTTGAGAGAGATAATTATCATGGGATTTAGTATGAATTTTGTGTAGAAGTTTGATGTACCTTTTGGCCTTTCTTCTCTTAAAGTATACATTTCAGCTTTTCTTTTAGGTCTGATTTTGAGTCTATAAAGTTTTTGAGCAGTTATTTTTCCATGAAGCCATGTATACTTTCTTCAAACCTGAACATGAGTCTGGGTAAGTGTAGTACTGTACTGCAGCATTCATTTTATTGAGTTTTGTCACTATATCTCACCACTACCTTCTGGCATTGAGGGTTTCTTGTGACAGGTCTGCTGTAAATCTTAAGGATGCTTCTTTGAATGTAATTTTCCTATTTGATCTTGCTGCTTTCAGTGTTCTATTCCTATCTGTGGGATTCGTCATTATGACTAGGATGTGTCTTGGGTTGCTTTTCTTTGGGTCTCTTTTAGCTGGTACTCTTCAGGCATGCAGGATTTGTTTGCATGCAGTCTTTATCTCTGGGAGTTTCTCTGTAATGGTGTGCTTGACTGTTGATTCTTCCTGGGGATTTTCTTCCTGGGTTTCTGGGACTCCAATGATTCTCATGTTGTTTCTGTTGAATTTATCAAACATTTCTATTTTCATCTGTTCAATATCTTTGAGAATTTTTCCATTGTCTGAGCATTTGATTTGAGGTTCTTTTTCAATATCTTCTGCTGTATAAATTTATTATGTATCTCATCTTCCAGCTCACTAATTCTGTCTTGATCTGGTGTTATTCTATTGGAGAGGCTTTCCATAGTTATTCATTTCCTCTACTGCATTTTTCAGTCCTGTTATTTCAGTTTGGTGTTTTCTGACTTCTGTATTTGTGGTTTGTTCAGATTGATCTATGCTTTCTTTGAGTTCTATTAACATTCCCCATATTTCTATTCTAAACTCCTTATCTGAGAGATTATTTAGGTGATTGGTATTTTTTGGTCATCAGAGCTACCATCTTTATTCTCTATGCATGATTGCATGATTTTGTCCCATGTTGTTTCCCCATTGCCACACTTGAAATGTGATTCTTACTTCATGCTGTGATGGGGTTCTTATTCTATAAGAAGTGCGTGACCACTTTAATGAGCGGCCATAACCTTTTTTTTTTTTTTTTTTTTGCTATGCTCTTCTTTTATTGTACTGGGGATCAGGAATTAGCCTGATGTCACTTTTAAAAGAGTCCCTGTAGTCCAAAGCCAGAAGAAATAAACCCTGGTTCTTGTGGGCAGAGACATTCCTACCTGAGGTGAGGTACTTGAGAGCTGATTTTGCCGTGTTCTTTTTTGATTGTCACAGGAAGCAGCTAATTCTTATATAAAACTTTCGAAAATTTTTATTTAACAACTTCACCTTATAAAATATAGATCTATAGTTTAAAAATAAATATGAGTAATGAATTATACAATATAAATGTTTTTTGCTTATAGTTAAACTTAGGTTTTAAATCAAAATTTTAAAAATTAAATATTTTAAAAATATTTTAACACAAAATATCTGAAATTGTTTCAAAGGATAAAAGAATAAAGTTTAGCTTACTAGTTAATTAAGATTTACAACTTGATCTATCATCTAATTAGCTTTTTGTTTTATCTATTATTTAATTATTTCTTGTTAGAGTACGCATACAATATCCATATAACATTTATATTTAATAACATTTAAATTAAGGACCTTTCAAATATTTGAAGCTTTATTATAGCTATTATAAATTACTATATTTATATAGTAGGTAAGTAAATATAATAATGCTGAGTACTGCTTTTGTAACAAATTAACATTATTTTTTTTTTGGTTTTTGGGCCACACCCATTTGATGCTCAGGGGTTACTCCTGGCTATGTGCTCAGAAATCGCCCCTGGCTTGGGGGGACCATATGGGACGCCAGGGGATCGAACCGAGGTCCTTCCTTGGCTAGCGCTTGCAAGGCAGACACCTTACCTCCAGCGCAACCTACCCGGCCCCACAAATTAACATTCTGTTTCTCTATATTATAAAAATTATTTTTTATTTTATTAAATCATTGACAATTAAACAGATACATCAAAATATGATTTAACTGTATGATCCAACTGAGATAATCCAACTGAGATAATCATCAGCTGTTCCTATTTGGAAATAAGAAATTTCCAGCAACCTGCAAAATGAGTATAAAATATTTTATTTGTGCATACTGAATAAGAATCTACTGCCTTTGCAATTAGTTTGTCTTTTTCAATATCATGCACTAATATTCCTTAGGCATCATAATTTACTTAATCTTTTCATCCTTAGTTGATTGAAAATGACAATGAGTCCTTTGTGAATTCACAAATGTTCCTTACCATATAAAATCACACCACAAATGTTATTATTACATGATAATAAGTTTGTCTTCAAAATCTAATCATCTTAAATGTAGCTTCACACATCCTCTCAACTCATCATTCATAGAATAATTATAAATTTAACAACCAATAAGAGCCTTGCACTGTAGCATTATTTTTTCACATTATGATGTTTCATTATACAGAGTATAAATAAAATGATGTATTACTAAGTGGAGAATTTTTGCATATAAATCTGACATCAACTATGATAAGCACACTACAAGTTGAGAAAAATTATAACTTACAAAACTATAGTAACTAGGTTTTGCATTTAAGTCAAAAGCATGTGTAACTTTAAACTAAGTTTAAACAAGGTGCAACATGAATTTTTAAAACATAAATTTTACAATGTTACTTGCGATTTGTAATTTTATTTTAATAATTACCAAATTGGATAATGAATTTATTTATTTTATAAAAATGAATATAGTCAATATAGGCAAAGAGTTAAATTTTTTTAACATTTTCTAATGGTGGTGTGCTTGTGATATTTTTCATTTTTCCTTTGCACAAAAAAGGTTGAAAAACACTGCATTATAGTATAAACAAAAAGACATATGAAGAAATGCAATAGCCCTTCAATATTGTTGTACGGTAGCAGATATCATGTGGGTTAACAATCTCATCAGTGATCAAGACATTTTTGTCCTTAGAGCTATCAAAATTCCAGTCAAAAAATTTAGTTCATTAACTGAAACACTACAAAGGAAAACAAACTTCATGCCCTGCATCTGTTCAACATGTTCCGGTACAACATTAGGGGATTCAATGTCACTATGTACCTAAAATATTACTGTGAAATATTATTATAAAAAAAGATTCAAGATTAAATTTAAGTATTAAAAGTAATTTTAGAATCAAATTTTGTTTGCAACTAAGTGGTCTCCTAATGATTTTCTTTCTTCTAGTGAGTCTTCTGGTAGCTTTTTTAAAAGTAGACTGAGAAATAGAACAAATAGTAGATGTACAGATACTAAGAAAGAAAACTTTGATGAACTGATGTCTGCATTAACATCACAAGTACATTTTGAACCTGATAACCAAAACATTCAGAGTAAGGATCCTTATTATATGGAGTTTACTAAGTAATAGGGTGATAGACAGTGTAGTGATAATGCTGACAGCATGTATAATAACGCCAGTATTTTATTTATTGCATTATAAAATTTTAGCTAAAGTGAATGTTAGTCACCATTCAACAGAGGGTTCTTCACATTTGCATTTGGGAATCACACCCCCATCACAGGATAGAGAAATGAAAATTAGAATTGCTCCAACTAATTGAGAACATCTTGGCCAACAAAATGATCATAAACAATATAGTTAAGATTCTCAGTCACCTGCTGCTCAATCCAGAACATAACAGTTCAAAATCACAAAATTGTTGATCTGAAATGTACTGAAATGTGTGAATCACTTCTGTTCAGTGACCACTTGAAAGGCAGAATTTCGGAAAGTTGAGATGCTTTGTGTTTTTCCTTTTGGGGTTGAAATTTACTGGACTGAGTACATAGCTGCTATTGTTAATGTGATAGAAGTAAACATAGGTTATCCATATCAGTGCTGAAAAAAAACAAAGAAATTTATAAATCTTTGACAAGTTCTTAACTTAAAAGATTCATTATCATTTTGGCCTTATGCTTGAATTTTTTAATATAATTTTTATTTTGAACATAGTGGCTTACATATTGTTGACAATAATATTTTAGGTACATATTTACATAAAATCAGGTGGATTCCCATCACAGATTTGTTCTCCCTACACCTCCGTTTTTATCCTACCTCCCATATCCTCCTCCCTCACCCCCAGGGCTGCTAGAAAATGTGGTCTCCTCTGTATCTAGTTTATTACTTAGTAGTCTTGCACCGTTTGGTCTTGGTGCCTCCCTTATTTCCCCCTCTAAGTTGGAGGCAGGACTAGATAGTTCAAGTTATGTGGTTTGGTTTGAAGAAGACAAAAGTACTAAACTGAGATAAAAGTGTAATACGCCGAAAATGGCCAGAATCCTTCTAGAGGATCTCATCATCGGTTTAAGAGATGAAGGAGAAAAATAAGGTGAAAAAACCCAACAGTACAAAAAGAAGTGTCAAATATCCAGTGAGCACTCCAACAATAACAATGATAAGCACCACAAAAAAGCCATGGTCTTGAGATAAAAAACATGGTAGGGCACATAAAGAAAAAAAAGAAGGAAAAAACATAAATATAAATGGGTACAACAACTTCAATAACCACACCAAAACAAGGAAATCGACAAGAAGTAGGTAGGTAAAAAAAATAAAAAAAATAAAAATAAATGAGTATATAAAATAATATATAAAAGATATAAAAATGTTTTGTGCTTTTTGCCTTCTTTTTCCCTACTGCACTGGCACAGTAAATATTGGGGTCATTTGAAAAGGAATTCTAAGAGATATGGGATTTCTCCACCCTTGGAGTATATTGTTGTGCAAGTCCTAGCTCAAACCCTAGACTAGGGCTTTTTTATTGGTCCCAAGATATATACAGTCCAGTCATGGTTCTAGTAGCCAGTCAACTGTAAATCGCGATCTTGGCTTTTGGACAGACCAAAGGTGACAAGATTTCTGATTTTGTCTTATCGTTAGCTGGTGAGGTAGGATAACCTGCTCTTAGGTCAAGTTGTTCCCATTTTCCTCGTTGTCAGGATATCATATTAGAGCTGGCAGTTGTTGGTGGCCCAGCAGTATTAAGGATATCTTGGATGGGATTTTTTTTTCACGTAGCTGTTGTGAAGAACTTTGTAGTTTCTATGTCTGGGATCCAGGGTTCAAGGCTGGACGGATGGTGTCTAATCATCTGGGTTCTAAGTTGGGTCCACATGACATATTTTCAAGGTGGAAGATATTCATGTATTGTAAACAAGTATGAGTTCTTACCCCTAGTAGAAAAGAGCTCGTTTTTATATGTAGGAATTCCCCTTTTATTAGTGTGCCTTTGCAGGTAGAAATGGTGCTACATTATATTGTCGGTGCATTTGGGGGTGAACATAGAAGAAAACAGAAACAGGACACACACCCAAAAAGATAAAAATAGGAATAAAATATATGTGCTCACATATGTATATGTAGAACAAACATTTTTTAAAAATGAATTAACAAAGTAATTAAAGGAACAAAGTGATGCCAGAGACTAATTTACATTTGGGGAAAAGCAGGTAAGGAGGTGGTGTAATACAGGTCTTATACTTATGTTGGAAGTTTAGGTTTCCCCATTTATTTTGGGATATCCTGTGGTGTGTGGGTTTCCAGGCACCTTTCCATCACAGCCCCTGACCTTCTTGAGTTTGGTAAAAGATTTGCGGCAGGGAGGTCTTGGAAGAGTTGCATTGGGGATACTTTTAGAGCTAAGTCTGGTTTCAAGTAACAGTTCATGTAGGGGGAGTTGGTAGGGATGGCCGCACAGCATGAGTCCACAGGTGAGTTGGTTGCCTTTTCTTGCAGGGGACAAGGTGTGAGTTTGACTGGGTATCCCTTCGCTTGGGAGTTGGGTACTGGTTTGTTGGGGTAGGAGGTTAGTCTTTATGCCTAATGGATTAAGAACTGAAGGTGAAGAGTTTTAATACGGTGGGAGGTCTGGATGGGATTGAGGGGTGAAGGGATAGTTGGATTCCAAAGGGGGAAAGGGGAGTGTATATGGAAGGGGTAGGAAGAAAAAAAGAGAAAATACATTAGAAATAAAGGGAAAGAGTAAAGAAAAAAGGAAAGGAAAGGAAAAGGAAATAAAATAAAATAAAAGAAAAATAAGTAAGTAGTGAGAAGAGAGGAGAAAATAGCTAGGGAATATTAGTTTGCTTGAATTTTTTTGATGAGTAGGGCCTGTAGTATAAGTCTCTACATCACAGTTGCTGCTTCAGTGGTCTGACTGGTCATGTGCTTCAAATCCTAAAAGAAGATATAATCTAGAGATTAAGTGTATGTTAAAGAGTTTTCTTGGGACATTCTTGGATTGCAAGCTGGGTATGGTATCTCGTGTGACTGAGCCCCGAGATGCCATCTTAGTTTGTCCACCCTTTTCATCCAAGAATGCCTGTGGATAGAAAAGCTGAGAGGTTATTTTAAATGCAGTAAGATTAAGGCATTAAAACATAGTGTTATGAGATGTTTCCATTGGAGTCAGTGATTTCCCATGGTATTCTTTACCTGTGATTCTGTATAAGATCCCTAAGGGATTATTATGGGCCTTTGTAGTAGAAGGCTGATTACATACCTCTTCTCTCAATGCTGCTGTTTCTGCTGTTGCTGGTTCCTTTGTGGTATAATGTGCAGTAAAGAATATGTGTTGCTCCTTTTTCTTGTATTTTGGACACTGCTCAGGTGTATGTTGACTATTACAGTGTTCGGTGTTTCTACCCTGTTATTTGGTTGTTGAGTATTAGTTGTCTATAAGGTGTATGTTCTAGGTGCTTCAGAATAGTGCTATCATTCTGTGTTTATCTTTCATCTTCTGACTTACTTCGTTTAACATAATATGTTCTAGGTCCATCCACGTTGCTGAAAATTCTGTGATTGTATCATTTCTGACTGCCATACAGTATTCCATTCTCTATAGATACCACATCTTAATGAACCATTCATCTGTTGTTGGACATCGAGATTGGTTACTGGACTTGGCTATTATACTGAGTGCTGTGATAAATAGTGGAGTGCACACATACTTTGGGATGAATGTCCTTCCAAAGTGGGGGTAGATACCTAGGAGGGCAATTGCTGGGTCAAATGGCAGCTCTCCAGACTGTTCTTCATAGTGTTGGACTAGGGAGCATTCCCACCAGCAGTGGATGAGAGTGCCTTTCATACCGCATCCCCGCCAACACAGATTGTTCCCATTATTTTTGATGTGAGCCATCCTCACTGGTGTAAGGTGGTACCTCAGAGTTGTCTTGGTTTGGATCTCCCTGATGATGAGTGAAGGTGAGCATGTTTTCATGTGTTTATTGGCCATCCTTCTGTCTTCCTCAGAGAAGTGTCTATTCATTTCATCTCCCCATCTGTCTTCCTCAGAGAAGTGTCTATTCATTTCATCTCCCCATTTTTAATGGCTTTATTTGGTTTTGGGGGGCTCAGCTTTCTGAGTGCTTTGTACATTCTAGATATCAGCCCTTTATCTGATATGTCAAGTGAGAAGATTTTTTCCCCATTCTGTTAACTGTCTTTTTGTGTTAAGTAAGGTTTCCTTCACCATGAAGAAGCTTTTTAGTTTGATGTAGTCCCATTTGTTTATGTTTGATGCTAAAGATCTTGCCATTGGTGTTCCATCCTCGAAGACATTTTGATATATAGGTCTTCAAGTGTTCTGCCTAATTATTCTCAATAAACTTTATAGATTCGGGTCTGATTTCAAGGTCTTTGATCCATTTTGAGTTGAATTTTGTATAAGGAGCGAGGTATGGGTCAATTTTCACTTTCATACATGTGGTTTTCCAGTTGTACCAACACCATTTGTTGAATAGACTTTCTTTGTTCCATTTCAAGTTCTTGCCTCTTTTATCAAATATTAGTTGGCTGTATATCTGGGGGTTTATGTCTGGGGATTCTGTTCTGACCCACTGGTCTGTGGTCCTGTCTGTTTCAGTACCATGCTGTTATGACCATCATGGCTTTATAGTGTAGTTTCAAGTTAGGTAAGGAGATGGCACCCAGCTTCTTGTTTTCTGTATGTGTTTGGCTATTCTGGGTCTTTTGTGGTTCCATACGAATTTTGTGATTGATTGTTCTATTTCTTTAAAGAATGGTGTCTGGATTTGGATCGGGATTGCATTAAATCTATACAGTAGTTTGGGTAGGATAGTCATTTTGACTACATTAATTCTATCTATCCATGAGCATGGGATGTTCTTCCATTTCTTTAGATCCTCTTCAATTTCTTTCTGGATTGTTTTAAGTTTCCCTTTGTATAGGTCTTTCACTTCTCTGGTAAGGTTGATTCCTAAGTACCTAATATTTTTGATACTATATTAAATGGAATTGTATTTTTAATCTCTTTCTGCTTAACTTCGTTTTTTCTATATATAAATGCTACTGTCTTTTTTGTATTGACTTTGTATCCAGCCAATTTGCTGTATTGGTTAATTGTTTCTAGGAGTTTTACTGTGAACTGTTTAGGGTTTTCGATGTATATCTATATATTGTCTGCAAAAAGAGATAATTTGAGTTCCTCTTTCCCTACTTGTATTCCTTTGATTCCCTTCTCTTGTCCGATTGCTATTGCTAGGACTTCTAAGGTTATATTGAATATGAGTGGAGATAGTGGACAGCCTTGCCTAGTTCCTGACCTTAGTGGGAATGATTCTAGTTTCTCGCCATTAAGTATAATGTTCACTGTAGGCTTTTCATAGATAGCTGTAACTATCTTGAGGAAGATTACTTCTAATCCTCTTTTGCTGAGTGTCTTTAACATGAAAGGGTGTTGGATTTTGTCAAACGCCTTCTCTGTGTCAATTGATATGATCATGTGTTTTTTGTTTTTCTTGTTGATGTGATGTATAATGTTGATTGATTTGCGTATATTGAACCAACCTTGCATTCCTGGTATAAACCCACTTGGTCATGATGTATGATCTTTTTGATGAAGTGCTGGATTCGGTTTGCTAAGATTTTGTTGAGTATCTCTGCATCTATGTTCATTAGTGAGATTGGTCTATAGATTTCTTTCTTGGTGGTGTCTTTGCCATCTTTGGGGATGAGTGATAATAGCCTTATAAAAGGAGTTGGGTAGGATTCCTGTTTTTTCGAATGTTTGGAAAAGCCTATGGAAAAGTGGTAGTAATTTTCTCGGAATGTTTGATCGAATTCACCTGGTTAGTCCATCTGGGCCTGGGCTTTTCTTCTTAGGGAGTTTCTTAATTACATCTTCAATTTCCTCTGAGGTGATTGGTCTCTTTAGACTTTCTATTTCTTCCTTTTCCAATCTCTGAAGATGGTATTTTTCCAAGAATCTGTCAATTTCTACTGGATATTCTAGCCTAGCTGAGTATAGTTGTTCATAATATGATCTCATGATATGTTGTATTTCTTGGGGTTCTGTTGTAATCTCTCCCCCTTTCATTTGTGATCCTACTGATTTGGGTGTTTTCCCTATTTTTTTGGTGAGTTTTGCCAGTAATTTGTCTATCATGTTTATTTTTTTTGAAAATCAACTCCTGGTCTCATTCATTTTTTATATTGTTTTCTTATTTTCTATGTTGTTTATTTCTGCTCTGGTTTATATTATTTTTTGCCTTCTGGTTGTGGTTGGACATCTCTGCTGCTGTTGTTCCAATTCCTTGAGGAGTTCGTTTAAACTGTTGATATTGTCATTTTCCTGTTTCTTGACATAGGCCTGTATTGCTGAGTTTCCCCCTAATTACTGCTTTTGCTGTGTCCCACAAATTTTGACAAGTTGTCTCTTCATTATCATTTGTCTCAAGGAATCGTTTTATTTCTTCCTTGAGTTGCCCTTTGATCCAGCTGTTGTTGAGCAGCATGTTGTTTAATCTCCAGGTATTAGTTTTACTCCATTGTTTCTTCTTGAAGTCAGTTTTGACATCTGTTGCATAGTGATCTGATAGGGTGCTTCTAATGATCCTTACATTTGTTTTCTTATATAGGTTGGCTTTGTATCTAAGACATGGTCTATTCTGGAGAAGGTTCCATGTGGGCTTGAGAAGAATGTGTTTTCTGTTTTCTGGGGATGGAGTGAGCTATATAAGTCTATTTGCCCTAGATCTTCTAATTTTTCACCTAGAGCTCTTATTTTTTTGTTATTTTTCTGTATGGTGGATCTGTCCTTTAGTGATAGTGGAGTATTGTGGTCCCCTACTATTATCTTGTTTCCTTTCATGTGTTTCTCCAGGTTTGTGAGCAGTTGCTTCTCATATTTTGCTGGCTCTACATTAGGTGCATAGATATTGACCAGGGTTAGTACTTCTTGATCTAATGTTCCCCTGATCAGTAAGTAGTGACCCTCTTTGTCTCCGATCACTTTCTACAGGTTGAATGCAATTTAGTCTGATATAAGAATGGCTGTCCCTGCTCTTTTTTGTTTTCCATTGCCTGAATAATTACTTTCCATCCTTTTATTCTAAGCCTGTGTTTATCCTGTAGTTGTAGGTGTGTTTCTTCCAGACAGCAGAAGTCCGGTTTATTTTTCCTAATACAGTTCTCTGCTATGTGTCTTTTAATTGGAGAGTTTATTGACAGAGATAACTGTTGTGCAGTTGAGTTGTGTAGGGTGGTTTTTGTTACAATCGGTGGTTTGGATTGTGTAATTCATCTCTGAGTAGGTTGTTTAGGATCGGCTTTGTTTGCACAAATAGTTCAAGTTTGTTCTTTTTTGAGAATGTTTTTAGTCTGCCGTCCCATATGAATGATAGTTTTGTTGGGTATTGGACCCTAGGTTGGAAATTTCTTTCATTCAGTTGTTTAAATATGTCATTCCACTGTCTTCTTGCTTGAATTATTTCAAATGGAAAATCTGGTTTCATTCTTATGTCCCTTCCTTTGTACTTGATATTGTTTTTATTCCTTATTGCTTTAAGGAGTTTATCTTTTTCTTTGTTTTTTTGCCATTTGAATTACTATATGTTTGGTGTTGGTCTATTTATATATATATACATATATATATACATATATATATATATGTATATATATATATATATATATATATATATAATGTTGGTTAGGGTCTGTTTTATTAGGGACTCTCTTCACTTCTTGGATTTTCACTTAAGTTTTTTTTCAGAGGGTGGGTAAGTTCTCTGCTGTTATATCTCTGACTACTTATTCTTCCCCTTTCCCTATTTCCTCCCCTTCTGGTATACCAACAATTCTTAGATTGTTTCTTTTGTTCTTGTTCATTAGATACTGAACTTTTCCTTCCAGTGCTTTGCTTTTTATTTCTTTGTTGGTTTCTTGGTCATTTTTTGTTTGCAGTTTCTTTGAGTTCTTCAATGTGCTTCTCCAACTCTGTGTTTCTGCTCGTAAGGCTTGTTACTTTGTCTTTTAATTCCTTCAATTCTTTTTGTATGGAATCTCTCATGTTCTTTAACATTTCTTCTTTAATTAGCTGATTTGTTCATCCATAGAGTTCTTATACTCGGTAGGTAGCGTTTCTTTCATTTCTTTTATTAATTCTTGCATTTCCTTCATCACGTTGCTTTTAGGTCTCCTTCCCATGGATCTGTGCGTTTTGGTGGACTTGGAAACTTGCTAAGGTTTGTCTCCGTATCTCCAGATATTAGGGTACTCCTTGATTTACCCATATTGCTTTGCATCTATTGGTGTGGTTTGGAGTGCTGTGCCTTCTGAATTAGTCTGGTTTGGTCCCCTATGTCATGGGGATGGATCCCCTCCCTGAGCGTGGTTCTAGAGGAGGTTGTTGGGTGAGCTCACTGAGGTTTGGCTCCTCCTGTGCTCTTTATGTGGCCTGATCCATTGCTTTTCCCTTTTGTTGTCAGCTAGTGTAGTTCTTCTCCTAGGGACAATGGTTGAGAGCGCTATTGAGCTTAGCTCTCTATCCTCCCTCCCCTCTCTGGAAGTCAATAAATCTCTGCCTCCTCCGAGCCCGCAGTCAAACCCACCCAGTAACTGCCCTCAGCCCTTGGGGAGTCTCAGGTCCACTCCGGAGCTCAAGGGGGTAGGCTGCTCTAGGTTAGCCAAAGGACCAGGTGGCAGGCCCAAGCTCACCTAGTCTATTGGTCCTAGCCCATCCCAGAGGTGCAGAGTGGGTCAGGTGCAGGGTTCTTCTTACCTGGTCTGCACAAGCTCATGCTTGGGTCCCTGAGAGGGGCATGCAGTGCGGCTTCGAGAAGCCTGTCTCAGGCTCTCATGTGGAGAGTATGGAGGTGCCGGGAAAAGGCACTCACCTGTGTGCTCTCCACTCAGGCTTGGGGGTCCCTAGGATGGTCGCGGGGTGCAGTGGCGAGAAGCCTGTCTCAGGCTCCCACGTGGAGAGTATGGGGGTCCTGGGGAAAGGCGCTCACCAGTGGCTTATGCTTGAATTTTTAAAGCTCATTTTTGATTTAAGGTTAATGATAGTATCAGATGTGTGTGACTGAATAAAATTGACTACTGTAGACCATTTAGTTGCAAACAAAATTTGATTCTAAAATTACTTTTAATACTCAAATTTAATCTTGAATCTTTTTTATAATAATATCTTTCACAGTAATATTTTAGGTATATAGTGAAATTGAATCAGGGGAACTCCCAAGACTAAAATTGTCCTCCCTCCATCCCCATTCCCAGCATGCATCCCATTTTCCCCTTCCTTACCCCCCCCACCCCGCTGCTAATATAAGTGATCTTTTCTGGGTCTAGCTTGTTATAGATGGGGTATCGATTCTGTTGTCATTGCCTTTGGGTTTGGTGTTTAAGTCCGATCATTTTTATTACTAATTTTATTACTATTTAGTGATCATACAACTGTTTGGTCTTGTTACCCTCCATTGTTTCCCTCTCAATTTGAGAGTCGAAACAAGATGGTTCAAATTATGTGATTCTGTTTGAGGAAAAATAAATAAATAAAGTGGGGGTAAGCAAACAAGCAAAAAATGGGTGGATTCTTCTAGAGGCTATAAATATTAATTTGAGAGAAGAAAGGTAATAAAGAAGAGAAACACATCAACAATACAAAAAAATCAAACAAAAAGTCCAAAACACACCACAGCAATAAAGACATGTTTAAATATGCTGGGCAATAAAGTTAAAAAAGAAAGGGGAAAGAAATAAATGTCTTCTATGGAGGCAAAGAAATAATATTAAATTTTTTATACCCCCAAGTAATATTATGGTTGGAAAGCTGTCATTTGGTCACTAGAATACTGGATTAGGTGAAGAACTAAAAGTGATCTTTACTTTTAAAGAATGGTGCTTCTACAGCTTTATGTGGTTTTTAAATTTTTCCCTGATATTTCAAAAAGCACTTTTGCAGATATTTGATGAAAAGTATAAACAGATTATTATTTAGGAAAGAATTTTCTACATACTGTGAGAAGTTGTTGCTGTGTTACCTGTAGCAACATGCTTTAATTTACATCTAATGCCTTAAGTATTTTATATAAGCTAGTATTTTTTTACAATTAAACCTAAGCAATTGCAGAGATACAACTCAGTGGTAAAACATATGTCTGGAATATATGTCTCACGGGGTTTGATTCCTGCCACTGCATTAAAGAAATAGAAATCTGTAGCATCAAAATGAAATTAAACATCCCTCAGACAGTCAAATTGAATTCACAACATAGGCTATATAAATCTATCTCTGCCTTCACAATCAAGCACAAGTTTCTCAAAACAGATTTTCACAGTATCTACCTCTGATATCTGTTGCTAACTGTGTAAAGATTAGTTGAAAGTTTGATAGTGGCACTTTTTATTATCTATTGCGGATCTACCAATTTGAAAAATAGGAAATATTTCATATTTATTCACTTATTAAATGTAAAGGTATACTTTAAAAATGTAATTCAAAATCATTCATTAAAGATTTATTGGGGGTTTTGAGTGCATGTTTGTGTATAATAAGGCATATACCTTAGAGATAATATTACCACTTCATTATTTCCTAATTTTTCCTGTTCTAATTTTTTGACCATTTTATACTTCAAACTCCAATTTTGATATAAAGTAGGGTGAAAATACATATGATAAGTGGGAATTTATGAATTTTAGGAGCAAGCTATATAATGGCAAGACAAACATCAAATACTAAAGCATTAGCAAATTAGGGGAACTTAGACAATTACCAAAAAGTATTGCTATGGAAATTGAATGTAGCAAATTGAAATCTTGAATAATTTTACTTTAACTGTTTTAATGTGTTTAAGTCAACTTGTAAAAAGGTTACAAATCTCATGCTCAGTGTTAACCGGTCAGTTTACATTGTATTTATTAATCCTGCTAAAATATGAATTTTATTAAAGATACAATTTATTTTAGAGCAAGCAGATTAAATGTCCTTCGAAAATGTATAAGAAATTGCTGAAATTAACCAATTGTTTCTTATTGCTAATAAAAATATGACTACCAAATAGGCCTAATTTCTAAAATACATGATTTATTTGTAATGAGAGTTATAAGGTACTTGTTTTCTAAATACCATTTGTGCCTTGCAGGGTGTCCTATTCCTTGAAGGAAATGTAATATATGCATATGGCATATTTGGGTAATTATCCTGTTTATTTTAGTATTCCATACTTTTTAATAGAATATAACAATGTGCAATTCTATATTTGTTATGTACAGAAATATTGATGCAAATTGTGTCATTTAAAATAAAAATTTTCTAAACAACCACTATGGAGTAAGTTAGCTTTTAAAAAATACTAATATATAAAAATTTTGAGCAAATAAAGATTACTTTGTAAAATGTAAAAAACTAGACAAAATGAAAAAAACCAGAAATAACTTTTTATGATAGCTATAATTTCATAGTTATATTCCTTCCTAAACTTTTAAGAATTATTTAAGTATATTTGTTGATTTATGCCATAAGTATCTGAGTTCACATGCTGAAATGATAATAAGATGAATAAAATTAAAAATAAATATGACTCAGCCAGAGTGATAGCACAGCAGTAGGATGTTTGCCTTGCATGCAGTTGATCCAGGAATAATCTGGGTTCAATCTCCGGTGTCCTATATGTTCCCCCAAGCCAGGAGCAATTTCTGAGCACATAGCCAGTAGTAAACCCTGAGTGTCATCAGATGTGGCCCAAAAACTAAAAATTAAAAAAAAATTAAATAGGGGCCAGAGAGATAGCATGGAGGTAAGGCGTTTGCCTTTCATGCAGAAGGTCATTGGTTCAAATCCTGACATTCCATATGGTCCCCCAAGCCTGCCAGGAGCGATTTCTGAGCATGGAGCCAGGAGTGCTGCTGGGTGAGACCAAAAAACAAACAAAATAAATTAAATAGGTGGTAGGGTAGGGTATTTGCCTTGCATGCAGAAGGATGGCGGTTCAAATTCCAGTATCCCATATGGTCCCCTGAGCCTGCCAGGAACAATTTCTGAGCATAGAGCTATGAATAACCCCTGAGCACTGCCAGGTGTGACCCAAAAACTAACTAACTAACTAACTAACTAACTAAATAAATAAATGTGACTTTGGGGCCAGGGATACAGTAAAGTACTTGCTTTGCATGTGGTTGACTGAGACCATCAGATTCCACAATAATTACCATCACAAACCAATTAAGGATTCATCCCTGAAGGCCAAGTAAGAGATAAGCCTTTAGCGCTACAAGTTGTGGTCCCCCCTAAACAACCCAAAGCAAAACCAAAAAAAAAAGCAATTAAAAAAGCAGTGTATTCTTTTAAAGGTTCTTATTATTGAAAGAGAAATTGATGAAATATGTGTGATGGAAGGATCATTTTGGATGAAGGTAATATGTAGGCTTAACTTGACTGATCATGGAATACAAGAAAATAATCTTGAGTTAATCATTTTTGACCAGTAATGGAATCTTTTGTCTGCAGAAATATGAACATGAGATTTATGATCAGTTATTTTTGATCTTGATCCAAGTAGCCAAAATATATCTTTGGAATTTCTTTCTCTGAGTCACATGAAAAAGAGCCTATGCCTTAGAATAAAGTTTATAATAGAGACTAATATGCAAACAATAGTTAAATTCTAATTAAATTTTAACTAATATATTATCAGAGTTTGACCTTTGTTCTAATATACTGAGATAGAAAGGACTAAAATAATTAACATATTTTTCTTTCAGTTTGGCGCCATATTCAGAGGTTCTTAGGATTTGGTCTTGGCTTTGTTTTCATGGAACATATCTGGTGATGTTTGAGGAGGGTCCATAAAAATTTTAGTTTTCTTTTTTAAATACCTTTATATAAAATGAAATTTATTTAATAAAATGTATAATTGTTAAATATAATTTAAGTTCAAGTTGTATGTACATTCATTTATAAGTATATATGTATTACTTTTCTATGCAATACTAATTACAAAATTAATATTTATTGGCATAATTCCAACACCACATTTATATGCAGTATACATATCTCCCTCACATGAGGAAACCAGCCTCCCTCCTTTTCATTCCCCAGCAATTCATGTTTTTTTACCTTCCTAAACATTTTAAGAAATAATGGATATCATTAATTCTTTTCTTTATTTCTTGCATGTTTTGTTTGTTTTGTTTTGGGGTCACACCCAATGGTGTTCAGGGATTACACGTGGCTCTGTGCTCAGAACCATATGGGATGCCAGGTATCAAACCCTGGTCTGCACATGTTAAACAAATGCCCTTCCTGCTGTGGTATTTCCATTTCACTAGTTAATATTTTTCAAAAATCATTAATAGGGAATAAATTAATTTTAAAGTCTAACGATAAGACATTTGAATTTAATTTTTAGAGAAAATAAAAGTAATTTGATGATTTCTTAAGGAAAACCTATATAAGTCCTTTCTATTTTAACATTGATTAAATTTTTGTTCTACTCTATATAAAGTGTTCCTGCATTCTAATCTTTCTGGGCAGACATTTGGTAAACATTGATAACAAAATCAAGAGATCTATGCTATTATTTGATTCAGAAAGATTCAGTACACTATTGAGCAATTTTTGATTGACAGATAATTTTTTCTATAATTAACATTATTTTTTTTGGGCCACACCCGTTTGATGCTCAGGGGTTACTCCTTGCTAAGCACTCAGAAATTGCCCCTGGCTTGGGGGGAGACCATATGGGACGCCGGGGGATCAAACCGTGGTCTTTCCTTGGCTAGCACTTGCAAGGCAGGCACCTTACCTCTAGCGCCACCTCACTGGCCTCAAAATTAACATTATTCTTGGAAAATACTATATTTTCACTTTTTTAAATACTGCATAATTTTAGTTTTTGATTTTGGGATATTTTGTAAAATTTCACTTTTTAAGTTAACTCCATTATATATTTCCAAAAACCACCCTAATGTTATAAGAATATCAGCAGTTTCTTTGAAAAATATGTATATACTTCTGCACATAAGATAAGAATAAAGAATAATATTCAAGAAATTGTGCTATAAAACTATAATACGTTATTTTCTATTTTTATTACCTTATTTAATAAATTTTAAGAGATTATGCAAAAATAAACTTAAAATATCAATATTTCTAATATTTAACAAAACACATACATGTTGTTATAGCTGGCATATAATATTTTAATTTAATATAATAATTATTAAAAATATTATAACAGTTTAACTTATTTGTTAAAACTATGCTATTTTTAGTAATGCAATTCTAAAATAACATAATTTGTTTCAACAAATAAAAATTCATGGAAAGATTATAGCCAGAAGTAAACAGAATTAGAACATTTAAAACAATTGTAAAAGAATATTAAAAATAAAAATGCTAAAAGAATAGCAAAATTGGGGCCAGAGAGATAGCATGGAGGTAAGGCGTTTGCCTTTCATGCAGAAAGTCATCGGTTCAAATCCCGGCGTCCCATATGGTACCCTGAGTCTGCCAGGAGCGATTTCTGAGCATGAAGCCAGGAGTAACCCCTGAGCGCTGCTGGGTGTGACCCAAAAAACAAACAAAAAAAACAACAAAAAAAAAGAATAGCAAAATTATTTAAAACAAAGGAAAATAATAGAATATGATTTTATATTTTGAAAAACATAAAAAATAGAATACCCAAATCCCAGAAAATAAAAATAAATAAATAAACCTTTCTATTAAAAAAAAGAATACTCAGAGGAGGAGAAATCACAACACTACAATGATTAGCTATACAATAAATTTATAGATAACTGTGTATGAAGTAAGTATTAAATTAAATTTAGTCTCATGAAAGCAGAAAGAGTAGACTCAATGTCACTGAATAAAGAATAACATAAAGTGAAAATAAATAAAGAAATGATTTAAGAGAAATAAAACAAAAACAAGTATTAGGGAAAATAGAGAAAAAAATCTATGAAAAATACAAGACTCTATCAAAAAGGAAAATAGCAGACTGAACAGTAAATAAAGAAAGAAAAGAGACTAATGATTGTGCCATCTTGCAAAATGTTGAATAAATATAAACATCTCAATTGAAAATAAATTTCCATTAACTCAGTTTTGGTACAGTACAAAACAATTAAAAACATAATAAAAATGTTTAAGTAATAAAAGAGTAACATATAATCTCAGTTCAAATAGGCTTTCATTAAATTTCTCATCAGAAATTGTACATGTTAGAAGAGATTGAAATGACATTTCTTGTTGCTGAAAAATTAAATCTTTCAGCCAAAAATGTTTTGCATTACAATATTATCTCTCAAATGTAATGGAGAAATAAAGGCTTTTCAAGCAAACATATCTGAGAAGTTTAGATTGTTTTTAATCAATAAAAGTAAAATAAGTAAGCTCTTGAATTTGAGAAATAGGAAAAGAGCCACAGAAATAAATGATAAGAAAAATGGGATAAAGAAGACAATGATCTTTATATAGTCCAATAATGACTCATCGCTGCACTCACAAAAAGTCTATTTTAGGTAAGTTTAATTATGACCCCCAAAGTATCACTAAATAAGTATGCTTAAGTGAAAAAATAATATGGGAAAATTTGTGAGATATAGGTTATAAATCTTTCAAAATGTCATAAAATAATTGGCGTTAAATATGTATTTAAGCTCTTATTTGGGTAATATTTAAAATTTCTTAGTTATGATTGGTGTGTTCTGTTTTTCTGCATCCTCCTAGATCATTCTTAGAAGTTTGTTTGTATACTCCAAAATATTATACATTTATTGTAGTTATCAATATTAATCTAGATTATCAAAATTATGATATTTTGTGTTTCTCAGCATCTCTTTAATCTCTACCATGTATCTGTATATACCTTTTCTCTAGTGAGAGTTTATAAATACTGTTGATATTATATTATACTGTCAACAGTTGATTGTTAGTTAGTTGTAAAACTATGTTAGTTGAGAATAGAAAGAAGTACAGCTGTATTACATGTCAGAGATGAAATTTCAAAAGTAGGATAAATAATAGTTGCTACCAGAAAGTAACAACTATGTATAGCTACCATATCCCACTCTCTTTGCCAACAACCACCTAAGTGCTGGAAACAAAATAGCTCCGCAGATGGTCTGAAATCAAGTCCAGAGTGCTGGGTATACATGGCTCTGGTCTATTCATCACTTCCACTGGTTTTTGAAGAAAAGAAGAAAAGTTATATTGAGATGGATAGCTTTGTTTAGGCAACAATAATCACCACAGAGAACCTGCTGAAAAAATATTAATTATTAATGTCAACACTCATCTTCAGTTCTAGAGCAGATTCTAGAGCAACTACTTTAGAAACATATACCATGTGGTTCCAAGGAATATAAATATCAAGACCTTTCTGCAGTTTTCCTATCTGTTTTAATAAGTCTGAGATAAAGAACAAATGTTAAAATATAAATGTAATATTAAATGTTATAAGTGTTAAAATATAAATATAAAATGTAAATTACAGTTACCAATTTTTGTTGTTGTTTTAGGGCCACACCTGATGACACTCAGGGGTTACTCTTGGCTATGTGCTTAGAAATTGCTACTGGCTTGGGGACCATATGGGATGCTAGGAGATTGAACCCCGGTCCATCCTAAGATAGTACTTGCAAGGCAAACATCCTACTGCTTGCATCATCACTCTGGCCCCACAGCCACTAATTGTATATAGAACCTCCTGTAATGTAATTCAATATCACAAGAGTGGTATTTGCTCAGATGCATTCATGATAAAATGAACTAGAGTGGAATAATCTCTCCAAATTCCAGGTAGAGAACGAAGATAGTTCAGTGTCATATATATTCACTGCTTATGTCTACAGTTCCTGTATCATGTTCTAAACACAGCAAGAACAGTAAACTAGAGAAGAAAAACACTGCTGTTTTCTGATATTTAAAAGGAAATAAATACTCATTACATAGTATGATATTAGTGACAAAAGTAAAATTGGGTAGAAGTTTCAAGAAGAATCTACTGTACTGGAGTAGTTCTTCTAGGATCAGAAAGTAGCTTACAATGTTTGGAAAATTTTCCACATTGTTGCTAATCACCGATTTTATTGAAATAAAGTTATATAACTTACCACAAAACATATAAAATTTATGTATTCAAAACCTAACTTCCAAAATATATATATGTTCATTTAGTTTTCTATTTCTATGGGGTCTACTTTATGGAAATTTTATTTAGTAATGAGTTACTGTATTTATCTTCCCTTTTCTGTTTTTAATTATACTACAGTAGTGCTCAAAATTGATCAGAATAGAAATATTTGCAGCAAAAAATTTGGCAAATGCTTTGTTCCTCTTCTCCACATTAGATATCAGTTAAATGTTTTTGAAACCATTTTGTAAATTTACTGAAGTAAAAAGAAAAAATCTAACAATACAAATTAAACTTAAATATATGTTACATGACTGTTTGTTGTAAAAAGAAAAAAGAGCCTATTTCTACCACTGCTAGCTATTGTCTGGTTTAGCAAAGAATTCCTGCTATTTTGAGTGAATTATGGATTCATTAATCATGTAATGATGGGATTTATCATATACATTTATCATTTACATTCAATCCCTCTTTTCATATTTCCCACCAAATAGATGAAAATAGCAACTAAAATTTATATTGAAATATATTAGAATTTATTGACATGAGGAACTTGTAGAGCAATCAAACATTTATTTGCAGTCTAATTTTATAAAATAATGATTCAATGAAAATTATGGTTAGGCTATGCATACAGGTGGTGAGCGAAAATCAGGTTAAATAAATTAAATGTCTATATTTATTTACATAAAATATATTTACAATAATTTTAACTAAAATCTTGAGGTTTTTTTTAATCAATTATGTTATTTTAGCACTTTGTGAACACATATATGCACACACTTGTACCTACTGACAAGAGCAGGTTTTTTTTTTTAAAAAACTCTTTAGTACACCATTGTGTATATCAGAATTACTGCAGGTTTTATAATGGCTACCTGAGTTTTTAAGGAGGAGCATATAACATAATACTAAGTGGAGTAAGGGAATGGGGAGAGAAAGCAGAGGGGAAAGAAAGGCCGTGTTGATATGATTGATATATTTTAGGTTATTCTTCTTTCTCTATTTTGTTTATTTGTTTAGATTGTTTTGGGAGGTTTTGATTTGTTTTGAGCCATACTCATCAGTTCTCAGGATTTACTTATAACTCCATGCTTGAGAATCACTTGGGTTCTTAGAATTTATATGCATTGCTGGAATTTAATAGGGTGTGGAGATAGAGTGTCTGCCACATGTAAGACAGGTGCCTTAACCTAGTATTGTCTCTCTGGTTCCACTATGTTATTTTTACAGTGAATCATTAGATATCCATTAATGACATTTCTTTCTAGTGTTAGTATTGCTGATCAGAAGTACATTGATTATTACTTAAACTAGAGAAAATTATTCTAGTGATGTATTTCTTATGATTATTCTGTTTCTTTTACAGCCACATTTTAGTGATGATATGCTATTTACTATTAAAAGCATATACTTTTACTAATGAGATGCTTTCGGCAATTTTTTTCTATGATAGTTCTCTCCTTGGTGCCTTATGAAAAAACTATCTCCATGAATAGTTTTAGGAACTTAAGTTGTCCCTGTACCATTGAACATCAATCATCTCAGAAAGGTAGGACTACTTTCTCCAGGTCCTGGTTTTTAGACTGGATGCATGATAACCTTCTAAAGACTATGACAGATTGTTTTATACACCACAACATGGAAAAACACACTTTATTCTCAAATCCCTTCTTATAGAGTACCACCGACATCATGCCCCTTTTACACATACTTTCCTTTATTTGATATTTTCAGAATTCACAAAAATAGTTAACAAATAAGAATATCCTAGATATCATTTTTTAATCAAAATCATATTTTTTGTTTTTTTGGGGTCACACCTGGTAGCCCTCAGGGGTTACTCCAGGCTCTATGCTCAGAAATCACTCCTAGCAGGCTCGGGGACCATATGGGATGCCAGGATTTGAACCACTGACTCTCTGCACGTGAGGCAAATGCCTTACCTCCATGCTATCTCTCTGATCCCTAAAATTATTTTTTATAAATTATTTTATAAATGATTTATCCTAGATATTCTAGATATTATTTCTAATGAAAATAAATTTTTATGATTCTTCAGAGTTTCATATACTGGTTTATTAATACTTAACTACTTATAAATATTTAAACATAGTTTTACTTAGGACAATTCAATTTGTGCTATAGCTTTAAAAAAAACTTCAAACACTTTGAAATATGTATCATCTTCCTAGTCACATTCTTTTTTTTTCCCCCAAACTACATTTAATATAGAAAAATACACAATCCACAATCAGCCTGTCTTCTGTGCTTGCTGCATTTTCGGCCTGATTTCATCCTGTGTGTGGCTCATCTGCAGATGGCTAGCCTTCCCTGGAGGTGAGTATACATGCTCAGAAAGGGAGAAGCCAGAGGAGTGAGGCTGCATAGCTTCATTTAGTCAATGAATACAACCAAAAAACATAGAAAAACCCACAATACAAGTGTAACAATGGAGAAACAATACAGGCCAGCCTCAGACATAGAGAATGAAGATGGCAACTCAGATGACCAGAAAATGGCCAACCAACTAGTCAGTATCTCAGATAAGGACTTTAGTGTTGCAATATGGAAGATATTCACAAAACTCAAAAAAAAAGTATAGAAAAGAACACTAATAAGAATCAAGAGAATATGAAGATAGAAATCAGAAAACTCCAAACTAAAATTTCATGTCAAATAACAGCTCTGAAAAACTCAGTAGATGAACTGAAGAAAAAAATGGATGAGTTTTCGCACAAATGAGCAGTAGCTGAAGATAGAATTAGTACACTGGAAGATGAGATAAAAAACAACTCCATACAGCTGAAGAGATTGGTAAAAAAGCCTAAAAGAAAATGATCAAACAATGAAAAAAATTACTCAAAGAATGGGAACAGATGAAAGTAGAAGTCTATGATAAGCTCAACAGAAACAACTTAAGGATCATTGGAGTCCCAGAGACCCAAGAAGAAAATCTCCAGGAAGAATCAACGGCCAAGAACATCATTAAAGAGAAACTACCAGAGCTAATGATTACATGCGATCAAATCCTGCATGCCCGAAGAGTACCAACTAAAAGAGACCCCAGAAAAAACACCCAAAGACATATCCTAGTCACAATAATGAATCCCACAGATAGAGACAGAATTCTGAATGCAGCAAGATCAAAAAAAGAAATTACATTCAAGGGAACATCATTGAGATTTACCGAAGACCTGTCACCAGAAACACTCAAGGACAGAAGGCAGTGGTAGGACATAATGACAAAACTCAATGAAATAAATGCTTTGCCTATAATACAGCACCCAGCAAAACTCACTTTCAGGTTTGAAGGAACAATACATAGTTTCAAGACAAACAACAGCTCAGAAACTTTACAGACTTAAAACCAGTCTTAAAAGAAAAACTGAAAGACCTATTTGAAGATATGACTGACCAACAAACACACCAAACTTCAATAGAATGATGTCAATTAATCTCAGAACAATTCTTTCACTCAATGTCAATGGACTAAATGCACCAGTTAAGAGACACAAAGTACTAAATGGATCAAAAAATCAACCCAAACTTCTGCTGCTTATAAGAAATGCACCATAATAGTCAGAACAAGCATAGTCTCAAAATAAAAGGCTGGAGGAAAAACATCCAAGCAAACAACACCCATAAAAAAGCTAGAGTGGCCATACTAATATCAGATAATGCAAACTATATACTCAGGAAAGTTATAAAGGACAAAGATGGACATTTTGTATTAATCAAGGGATTTGTACAGCAGAAAGAAATTACTCTCCTAAACATATATGCACCGAATGAGGGGCCAGCAAAATACTTAATACAATTATTGACAAAATAGTATTAATAACTACAATAATTTTGGGAGAACTCAACATGGCATTGTGAACATTGATAGGTAAACCAGACTAAAACCCAACAAGAATGTACTAGACCTGAAAAGAGAAATGGAAGAAAGAGGCCTAGTGGATATATATAGAACACTCCATCCCCAGAAACCTGGATACAGATTCTTCTCTAATGTACCTGGGACATTCTCCAAAATAGACTACATGCTAGCACATAAAACATACCACCATAATATCAAGAGGATAGAAATTTCGCTGACCAAAAGGCCCTGAAATTATATGTGAACTACAAAGGGACACAGAAGAAAAACTTTAATACCTGGAAGTTAAACAGCCTCATACTGAATAATCAGTGGGTCGAGATGCAATCAAAGAGGAAATCAAAACCTTTCTGAAAACAAATGACAATGGAGACACAAACGATCAGAGCATATGGGACACAGCAAAAGCGGTACTGAGAGGAAAATTTATAGATTTGCAAGCACACATCAGGAAAGAAGGGGCATACCTAAATAGCTTAATGAAGCAGCTTATAGAATTAGAATGTGCTCAACAAAAGGACCCAAAAATAGGGAGGCAGAAGGAAATAACAAAGCTGAGAGAAGAAATAAATGAAGTGGAAACCCGACAAACATTTCAAAAGATCAATGAAAGCAGAAGTTGGTTCTTTGAAAAAAATAAACAAGATTGATAAACCACTGGCAAAACTAACAAAGAAAGAGAGAGAGAAACTTGATAACTTGTATTAGGAATGAAAAAGGAGAGATCACTACTGATATGGTAGAGATCCAAAGGGTATTCAGAAACTACTTTGAGAAACTCTATGCTACTAAAAATGAAAACCTGGAAGAAATGGATAAATTCTTGGACTCTTATAATCTTCCACGGTTGAAGGAAGAGGATGTAGCATATCTAAACACACCCATCACTATTGAGGAAATTAAGACAGTAATCAAATGTCAGCCCAGATATATTTACTAAAGAATTCTTTCAAACTTTCTAAGAGGAACTACTACCAATCCTGGCAAAACTCTTCCATGAAATCGAAAAAACAGGAACACTTCCAAATAGCTTTTATGAAGCCAGCATCACCTTGATACCTAAACCAGAAAGAGATGCTACGAAAAAAAGAAAATTACAGACCAATATCGCTGATGAATACAGAAGCAAAGATCCTCAACAAACTCCTGGCAAATAAGATTCAATGCCTCACTAAGAAGATCATCCACTACGATCGAGTAGGTTTCTTCCCAGGAATGCAAGGCTGGTTTAACATCCCTAAATCTATCAACATAATACACAACATCAACAACAAAAAAATAAAAATCACATGATCATATCAATAGACTCAGTGAAAGCATTTGATAAGTCCAACACCCATTCTTGATCAAAACTCTCAGCAAGATGGGAATGAAAGGAACCTTCTCAAGGCCATCTATGACAAACCAGTGGCAAATATGATCCTCAATGAAAAAAAAATAAAAGCTATCCCTCTAAATTCTGGTGCAAGACAATACTGTCCTCTCTCACCACTCCTATTCAACATAGCACTGGATATACTTGCTATAGCAATTAGGCAAGAAAAAGATATCAAGGGAATCCAGATAGGAAAGGAGGAAGTCAAGATCTCGCTGTTTGCAGATGACATGATAGTCTACTTAGAAAACCCTAAAGACTCTACCAAAAAGCATATAGAAACAATAGACTTATATAGCAAGGTGGCCGGCTACAAAATTAACACACAAAAATCAATGGCCTTTCTATACACCAATAGTAATAAGAAAGAAATGGACATTAAGGAAACAACCCCATTCACAATAGTGCTACACAAGCTCAAATATCTTGGAATCAACTTGACTAAAAATGTTAAGGAACTATACAAAGAAAACTATTAAACTCTGCTCCAAGAAATAAGAGAGGATATGCAGAAATGGAAGCACACACCCTGCTCGTGGATTGGCAGGATTAACATCATTAAAATGGCAATACTCCCGAAAGCATTGTACAGATTTAATGCGATCCCTCTAAAGATACCCATGATATTCTTCAAAGAAGTGGATCAGGCACTTTTGAAATTCATTTGGAACAATAAACAACCTAGAATAGCTAAAGCAATCATTAGGAAAAAGAATATGGGAGGAATTACTTTCCCCAACTTTAAACTTTACTACAAAGCAATAGTTATCAAAACAGCATGATATTGGAATTAAAGAGAGAGGACCTCAGATCAGTGAAATAGGCTTGAATACTCTGAGAATGTTCCACAGACATACAATCACCTAATTTTTGATAAAGTAGCAAGAAATCCTAAATAGAGCAAAGAAAGCTTCTTCAACAAGTGGTGTTGGCACAACTGGCTAGCCACTTGCAAAAAATTGAACTTAGACCCCCAGCTAACATTATGTATGAAGGTTAAATACAATTGGATTAAAGATCTTGATATCAGACCAGAAACCATAAGATATATAGAACAACACATAGGTAAAACACTCCAGGACATTGAGACTAAAGGCATCTTCAAAGAGGAAACTGTACTCTCCAAACAAGTGAAAGCAGAGATTAACAGATGTGAATATATTAAGCTGAGAAGCTTCTGCTCCTCAAAGTAAATAGAGCCCAGGATATAAGAGCCCCCCCACTGATTGGGAGAAACAATTCACCCAATACCCATCAGATAAGGGGCTAATCTCCAAAATATACAAGGCACTGACAGAACTTTACAAGAAAAAAACATCTAATCTCATCAAAAAATGGGGGGAATAAATGGACAGACACTTTGACAAAGAAGAAAATGACCAAAAGACACATGAAAAAATGTTCCACATCACTAATCATCAGGGAGATGCAAATCAAAACAACTATGAGGTACCACCTCACACCACAGAGATTGGCACACATCACAAAGAAAGAGAACAAGCAGTGTTGGCGGGGATGTGGAGAGAAAGGAACTCTTATCCACTGCTGGTGGGAATGCCATCTAGTTCAACCTTTATGAAAAGCGATATGGAGATTCCTCTTAGAACTGGAAATCGAGCTCCCATACAATCCAGCTATACCACTCCTAGGCATATACCCTAGGAACACAAAAATACAATGCACAAATCCCTTCCTTACACCTATATTCATTGCAGCACTATTTACCATAGCAAGACTCTGGAAAGCCAAGATGCCTTTCAACAGACGAATAGCTAAAGAAACTGTGGTACATATACACAATGGAATATTATGCAGCTGTCAGGAGAGATGAAGTTATGAAATTTTTCTATACATGGATGTACATGGAATCTATTATGCTGAGTGAAATAAGTCAGAGAGGGAAAGAAAAACACAGAATGGTCTCACTCATCTATGGGTATTAGAAAAAATGAAAGACATTCTTGCAATAGCAATTTTAAGACGCAAAAGAGAGAAGGGCTATAAGTTACAGCTCACCTCATGAAGCTCACCACAAACAGGGATGAGTTTAATTAGCGAAATAACTACATTTTGAACTATCGTAATAATGAGAATGTATGAAGGAAGTAGAAATTCTGTCTAGATTATAGATGGGGTTTCGGTGGGGAGCAGGGAGATTTGGGACATTGGTGATGAGAATGTTGCACTGGTGATGGGTGGTTTTCTTTACACGACTGAAATCCAAAGAACAAAATCATGTATGTAATCAAGGTGTTTAAATAAAAAATATATTAAAAAAGAAAAAAATACACAATTGCACACACAATGAGTTCAGCTAGAACGGGGCACTTTCAATTTGTTTGGCAGGCGTTTGGAGGTTTGGGGGGCTTTGGGTGAAGCCTTAGCATTGGAAAAGAACTTGGCTTCTTGCTTTTTGGGAGTCTGTTTTCTTGGGTCTTTTTTCCCCATAGAAGGTTTCTTCTCTTTCTCTGGCTCCTTCATTCTTGGCTTCTTCTCAGAGCCTTGACCTGGGGTGGTGGGCTTGGGAGCTGTTGGGGTCCCTGAAGTGGGGGGGCGCCTTCCTCTTCTTCCTGACAGGAGTCTTCTGCACCTGGATACTGGCCACACCAGGGGCAGCTCCTATGGGCTCCAGCATCGGGATTTCATATTTAGACACGTCCTGCCCGCTGTGAGGCTGGGGCTTGACTTTGCTCGGCTTTTTCTTCTATGGTGAGGTCTCTGCATTCTGGGGTCCTGGGGTGGTCAGCACAGTGCTGGTTTTGGGGGCCTCTTTCTTCTGGACGAGGCCTGAGTCCACCTTGGTTGCCAACTTCAGCTGCTTCGGTGCTTCTTCTCCTGTCTTTTTATAAATTTCTCTTTTTCTTTTGTTTTGATTCATTTTTCTTCTGCTGCAGAGCCTGCAGCTCTGCGTCATCCTGGATGCTGACAAAGGAAGAAAAGATGGACAAGGAGGCTGACTTCTTTGTCTTCACGTACAGAAGCCTCACGTTCTCTTACTTCTCTGGCAGTCTCTGTGCCAGTGCATCGGCAGGATATTCTCCACCACTTAGCACAATGCGAATGGTGCTGCAGGAGCCACTCTTGGAGATGTTGAGGACAGTGCCTCCCTCACTCTGACTGATCTCCCGCAACCGGTTCTTGGAAAGGAGGTTGATGGGGACTGGGAACTTCTTGCTGCTGTAGAAGTGCCTCCCCAGATGCGTGGATAGCAGCCTCTGGATACGGGCATGGGCCAGGAAGAAGTCGAAGCTGGCCAGGAGACACCGCTTGGCCTTGAAGGCTTTGTGCTCGATTTTCAGTGTCTGCATTACGATGATCTGTGAAAACGGTCTTAATTCCTTGCTTGCTCAAGAGGTTCTTATAGAAATTTTCTGTCTTCTCAGCAGTTGAGTCATGTTCATCCTTGGTGAACAGACACACTTCTGCTAAATCAGTTCGAATACCATGGGGCAAGGATAGTCTGGCATTCAGAGATATGCTGAGGATCTTCCACAGTATCACCATTAAAAAGACAGTGTCATTGCCGTTCAGAAGTGCCCCCTTTGCCTTTGACTTCTTCCATTTTTTTTTAATTAGCCAGCAAAGATTTCATGGCATTTGTAATCTGCTCTTCGTCCAGCTGGTTCATCATGGCCTGCTGTGCCTCGGCTGACGGGGGGCGAAGCTGGTGAGTCCATTGTTCCCACACGTGCGTGCCCTAGTCAATTCTTAAGAAAAGAAATATTAATTCCAATGTTCTAATCCAGTGGCTTTCACATATGTAAATATATCAATGAATATTCTTAAAATCAATTATCTCAAAGTTTTATTATATAAAATATTGATAAGAAAAGCTAGCAAATTATTTTGATACAAATAAATTTACTTTATTTTGAAACATTTTATAATATCATACCAGAAAAGAGATCAAAGAAAGAAGGTTAATGCCAGCAGGAACATTGCATGTTTCATTGTCTCTGATTTTCTTCAAGAATTATTCTAAGATACATAATAAAAAAAATCTATTCATCTTTCTAATTTACTGATGTGTTCTACTGTTTATTATTCTCTAATGTTTCAGTTTACATTATGATGAAATAATGGTGTGTAAAATACATGTGACTGTTGTCCTATGGAGAAAATTATATAAAACCTATGAAGTAAAATCTGATAAGTTATGTGATAGAAAAATAAGCATCTACATTTCTTCTAATCGAGGCAGAAGAGTCAGCCTTAGAAAATATCAGGAGAAGAAAATAAATCTTATGCTGATGCTAAATATTCTGTTGTTCTAAGTATCCTGAGTGTTCTTCCAAGAAATGAAAGATCAAGAAATTAATGGAAAGTCCGACCTAGCATCGGCAGATCTATAAGCACATAGAACATATTGTCTAGAAGAGTGTTCAGTGTTTCTAGGCTTATATTCTGAAACAGGATGTTGTAATATGAGTAAGAACTAGAACTTGAAAGACTAAATACTTAAAAGACATACTTTGAGGGGCCAGAGCGATAGCACAGTTTGCCTTGCATGCGGCTGACCCAGGACGGAACTTTCGATCCCATATGGTCCTCAAGCCATGAGCAATTACTGAGCACTTGGCCAGGAATAACCCCTGAGCATTACCGGATGTGGCCCAAAAATAAAAACAAACAACAAAAAACAAAACCAAAAAAAAAACAAAAAAAAAAAAAAAAACAACAACAACAACAAAGACTCACTTAGAAAGCTTCATGGAGATTGAAGTCTTCTCATGACAATACTGAGGTTGGAAGACCCAGAATAAGCAGATAATGCCATGACCAGTGCTAAAGGGTATGGTCAAGTAACCTCAGAAGGTGGCTCTGGGACTGCTAACATATGCTGTAATTCAAACAAACTCCTTTGTGTGCTGCAGAAACACTAATGTTCCCAAATAAATGATATTCATCCACTGAAAATTTAGCTATAAATATCTGGTTTTATGCAGGGCTGTTATCTGATGTAAAAGTGATGTTTCAAAGGTGTTTTTTATTGAAGAAATTCCAGTATATTATTCCATAAATTTCAGATCTGTACCACTAGATATAAATATCTGCTTAGTGTGGTATTATATTCACAACTAAAAAAAATTAGTGGATTTTCATTTTTAAAATTTTTTTATTTATTTTAACACAGTGGTTAAAATTTATTCATTGTCTGGTCTACATCATACAATGTACACTATCCTTTGGCAATGCAAGATTTCCATCACCATCACCAATATTTCCCATTTTCCTCCCATTCCCTAACCCCCAACCCTGCCTTGGTCTAGTTTAGACAAATTGTTTCCCTCTTTCTCTCTCTCCCCATGATTCCACCACTCTTTCCCTTTTTTTTTGTTTGTTTGTTTTTGGGCCACATCCAGCTAAGCTCAGGGGTTACTTCTGGCTATGCGCTCAGAAATTGCTCCTGGCTTTGGTGACTATATGGGACACCATGGGTACATCCTTGTTCAACAGCATGCAAGGCTAACTCCCTATTACTGCACCATCACTCCAGCCCCACATTGCTTCCTTTTTGACCCTGTGCTTTGCACTGATGGTAATGGAGGTGTCCCTTCCCTGTAGTTTCTCACCTTTCAGTGCTAAGTTCTTGGCCAGAGAAATCATTTCTAATAATCATTGTCCTGTTTAGACCCCTTCTCTACTTTAGCTACACTCACCTCTCTTTGTGGCAAGCTTTTTACCCAAAGGTGGATTTCTTGACATTTGTCTCTATTGTCTGTATATTATTTTCAGATTATGGTTTTTTTCCTATTTTCTATAAATGAGTGAGAGTAGTCTATGTCTATTCCCCTTTCTTTGACTCATTTTACTCAGCATAATAGTCTATATCTCCATTCAAGTATAGGCAAATTTTATGACTTCATTTTATCTAACAGCTTTATAGAATTTCACTGTGTTATATGTACCACAGTTTGTTTTGGCACTCATCTCTTTTCAGGTACCTGGGTTGGTTCCAGATTTTGGCTGTTGTAAATAGTGCTTTGTTGAACAAAAGACTGCAGAGGGCAGATTTTTGTTGTGTTTTTGTATTTCTAGACTATACCCCCTAGATGATATTGTTGGGCCCATATGGAAGCTCAATTTCTAGAATTTTGAGGAATGTACATATTGTTTTCCAAAAAGACTAGACCAGTCTGCAATCCCATCAACAGTGAATGAGTATCTTTTTCTCTGAACCCATTCCGGCTTTGGTTATTCTTGTTTTATTGTGATGTGTGCTAGTCTCTGGGGTGTAAGATGATATCTCACTTCTGTTTTGATTTCATATTCCTAATGATTAGTGATGAGGAGCATTTCATTAATGTGTCTTTTTTAACCTATATTTCTTTTTTATTGAATTGTAACCTCCTACCATCCCCCCTTTCCTGTTTTTTCTTTCTATCTTTTTTCTTTCTTTACCTTTTTATGTAACATTACATGCAACTTTAACTGAAGGGGGGATATTACGGTTATCTTCTCTCTGACTGTTTTAAACACAATTTTTCTAACTATATATTAGATATTGTTCTATTAGTCTATTTAGTATGGTAATTTTGAGGACTCAAAATCTATGCAGACACCTCTCTCAAGTGACTGGGAAGATCCCAATTTTAATTTCTTTTACAGTCATTCTTCACATTTCATTTTGTCCTCTCCATCTAGTACTACTATCTTTCAGCAACTATTTCACTTGTATATACAATGAACTAATTTATACTGATATAAATATTTCTCTAAAATCTGTGATAAAATATTTAAAATTATTGAAAATAATTGTTTATTATTGAAGAATTCATCAATTTTAATAGCATTCTTCTTTATGTACAGGTAAATATATTTTAATTGATTCTATTAACAATTTAAACTATTTTGGAGAATATACTTTGTAAAGTTAATTCTAAAAACAATAATAAAAAACAAACAGAAAAATTAAAATCCATAAATTATAAACATTTTTTCTAAAAATTTTCTAAAATTATGTCATAAAAATCAGTGTTACTTAATGTCTGTTATGTCATTTTTTAAATATTTATTTGTGCATTTCTCAACACATGAAAAATACCTATTTATTTGTTTAGGGTCACAGTTGCTAGTGTTCAAAACTTTTATCTAGCTCTATGCTCCAGATACCAATGTGGTGATGTGATAAGCAGAGTTAGATCTATGAGGAAGGTTAGTTGATGAGATTTTTCAAATGCTGGTGGTGCTTTTATTCCAGAAGGCAGAAGCACTCCAGAATTAACTGCAGGTAGAGAGCAGTACCCTGAAATAGAAGTGATGGACTCTGAGACCACATGATATAGGCCAGAGAATCTCCTCTTGCATTCTGGACCCGTAGATGGGACATAATCAGGGGCATCACTGGTCAAGGAGCTAAACATCCCAGCAGGAGAAATACTGGAACACAAACTGTATTGGTTTTATGTTCTTTTCTGCTTTTAAGGAGACTTGTGGGCAGAAAACAGACAGCAGTGTAAAGTATCTGATATTCAATCTCTCTGGCAGTGTTATGCTGGACACAAAGCACTGGGCTCCTCCATTCAAAGTATATGATGGAGCCCTTTGAACTGGTTATGACCTGCTTTATTAGGAACAAATATTCTAAAAATTGTTTTAGAAAACTCACTTTTAAAGTCGCCTAAAAATGTCATCCCAATGTGAGATCCTCGGGCAATGCCTTGCTACAGCTTCCTAAGGAAAGTAGATATTAGTGTCTTCGTATTTAAAACTACATTATTTATGGGACTCCTGGTGTAACCCTGACATCTGCTTTAAGGACTGTAGAAATTCTGGGGAAAAGCTCCACAACTCTGGAAAAAGACATAAATATTATGGCATTTTCCTCTAAATATCACACATATGTTACTATGAAATATCTATAATAAGGTGAGTTCCATGTATATTGTATTAGTATATCCAAACAGTAGAACCTGCTTAACATACTCCGTCGAGGGGCAGCTGTGACAGGCCACATTCCTACAAACTATCTTTATCATCATTGACCCACAGACACTCTCCAATTTTAGAAGGACATTGTGTGGGAAACTATGATCAGCATTCAGGGAAGGGCATTTCCCAGCTATGGGTATACAGCAAGCCTTTGAGGACATACAATGAAATTCCATTCAGGGAATCCTTCTCCCTTGAATGTTCCTCACATGTCCAGTTTTTCCAGTTTCAGAAAGCATTGTTTACCCCCTCTCACCTTTGGAACCCCAAGAACAGGTGGCCATCTAGTTAGTACCTTCTTCCCAACACCTCTGGTCAGTACTTCATCTTGGAGTGTGGAATTGTTTCTGAGAAGGGCATGACTACTTGTCCTTTTCAGAAAAAAACGAACAAAACAAACAAACAAAAAAATCCCCAATAAAACAGACCTCAAATGCCCCACAAACATTCAGAGGCAGTTCCATGTCCACCCTCTGGTTCATGATTTTCTCTTAATCTGTCACACCTTCCACTTCTGGGGATCTCTGAACCCTTGGCTATTTTCATGCAATGTTTCTAGAACTTTGACAGGGGTATGAGGTTGCTTTACAACAACATTTTTTTATTTGTTGGATTATTCCTCATTTTGGACTATAAAGCAGGAGAAAATGTGTTGGAAAACTTTTCTAATTCGATTCCTGGGAGAATGCCCTGCTCTGGTGAAGCAAGAACTGTGTTGTCCCTGCATACTTAGTCGCCTGTTCGGCAACATTGGAATGTGCAGCTCCTCCAGTTTTAATTTAGCTCAGCCTCCCCTCCAGGAAGTTTGGGGGCTGGAGGAAGGAGGGAAGAAAAGGGAGTAGAGGAAAGATGGAGAAGGGACTTTGGTGTTGGGAGTCATCATCGCCCACCCTGGGAGTCTGTACGCTCCCTTCAATGTCTTGTTTAGTTTGATCCAGCTGAAGGCTGAATCCATTGCAATGTGTGACCTCCAGCAAATCATTAATCAGTTTTTTAACCACAAGTCTTTCAACTGGTAGGATGATTAGAGACTCAATAAGCTCCATGACTGGAGGCCTGACAGGCCTGGAGATGAATGGACAATGCCAGCCAGTGTCTCAACCCACTGGACCTGGTCTCTGGGGCCATCTAATACCAAGCATGGCCCTGGTCTCTGGAGAAAGCCCGAAGTACCCCACGGCGTCTCAACACAGATGTCTCCATTGCAGAAAGAAAGTTTAGAAGTTAAAGTGTGGAAGAGGGCAGAGGGAAGGTTCAGTGGAGAAGAGGCTCTGGTGTTTATGAGCACAGTGGAGGGAGCAGGGGCAGTGGGAGAAGAAGGAAGAGAGTGGTGGGTCTGGTAGAGGCAGAGGAAATGGGGGTCCTTCCCCTGGGGGAAGGGACAAGACACTGGTGGCCCCAGAAGATATGATGGCAGGGCCGGTGGCAGCCTGGTGGTTGGGGAGCTTCGTAAGTTGTCCTTGCACAGGTTGTGAGAGGCACAATAAGAACATGTAGAGGGGTTCATGGTGTGGCATTTCTTTAGAGTTCTCTCTGCAAAGAAGACAGAGCACAAGGATGAAGCAGGAAGGAGAGGAAAGGAACCCAGAGCCTGGCAGGGAATGAAGGGTTATGGATTCCCCCACCCTTCCCCCAACCTCGGGCCCATGATGTCACAGTAACCCCAACTGTCCCAGGGCCACAGTACCTGTCCTCATTGCTCCAACGCCTTGTTTAGGGCAGGCAGCCTCTGCCCCCTGAAATGTTGGAGGAGGAGGACAAAAGTCTCACCTGACGATGATCTATGTCAACAAGGGCACCTTTCCTCCTCCAAAGAACAGGAATCTGGCTACAGAAAGGAAGGGTGCTCATTAGGTCAGTAGCATATTAGCTGGTCATGAGTCTAGGGTGAGTAGGCCTGCTCTGCTTTGAGCCCCCTGAATCTGCCCAACCTACACAATCACTCAAATTGGCCCCTGCTTCTGGGAAAAGGCCTATCAGACCATCTCAGGGTCTCATATGGGACCCGATCCAAGATGACCCATCATCCAAATATTCGGATTGAGACCAAGTCTGGAGACACAAGTGACCTGCACCCTTCAACCCACTGCCCAACGTAGGGCAGTGGCCAATGCCCTTCAGGAATCCCTAAGGATGGGTCATTGGGTCTCCCCAAAACTCCTCAGATCCTGCCTGAATTCCCATCAGCTGCTCCTCCTCCCTGGTCTCCAGGTTCTCTGAGGGATGGTATCTGCAGTGACATCCTCAGATCTCATGGCCTATGACTTGAGGACAGAGAGAAGAGGGTCCCTCTGGAGAGCTGGGAAAGTTGGCTCCTTACTTCTAAAGGGGTACTACTCTGCCCTAAATAAGAAAAGAGTATGGTGGGGTGTCTGGGAAACTCTGAGAAGCCCCTCTGAGCAGCACAGGAAGACTTGAATAAGCACAATGTAAGCTTTCTTCCCGTTTTATGGACACAGATGCTACAACAGGCCCACACCTATGATACAAGCTAGTCCCGCCAAAGAAACTCCTAGAATAATTACCCTGAACCATGGACTGGCTCAGGGAGAATACTAGTCTCATTTATTGAGCGGTCTCAGAAATTCATCTCCAATGTCCTGAGCAACCTCACAAGGGGAATCCTGTGTGAATGCCACCCCAATGGGTCTATGACTTGTGTTCTGCAGAACTGAGATTCTAGTTTTTCTAACAGCCCTGCATGTGGGATTTGATCTCAGTCACAGAACCAAAGTAGTCTCTGAACTTGAGGTAATAGGCTCCCCTGACCTCTATTCTTGGCTCTCTGGTCTGCTAGAGTATTGATATCCTAGGGGCTTCAGACTCCCCAATCTCAGTATATCTCTGATTTGGATCCTTCTGAGACACTGGCCTGCCATGAATTCCCCAGGAACTTTTCCTGCATCATTTATCTGGTACCAAAGATGAAGTTTTCTGATGCCGTTCACTTGGATGTAAGAACAAAGCAGTACAGCACTGGAGGACACAGAAAGCATCAAAGTAGAAAGCCCACCTTTATACTGTTTAGGTTCATGAGAATAAGGGGAATAGAAATACTCAAAATCCATATGTGATTTTCCAACTACGTTTGCTGCTTGCCTACAGCAAATAAGACTGGAACAAACAGGTCCTGTTTATATAACCATCAGTGACATCACTGGCCACTGAAGTCACAGTAGGTCACAGGGTGGGCGAGGGATTCCTTGGTTATGAGGGCATATAAGTTTATGATTTTAAACTTTTCTTCTATAATTACAGTAACATTTATTAACTCTAAGTAGAAGTCTTTAGTTAAGTATACTTGAAATAATTTATTCTATTTTTTGTTTTCTTTTACCTGATTTATTTAATTTTATTAAATTTATTGTGTATGTGCTTGCGACCTACTTGTGTTTATTGGCTTACTCCCTGTTCTGTGTTCAGTTCTTGTTCAGTTTTTGTTCTTTTTAGTTTGTGTTCAGTGTTTGGGAAACAATATAGATTGCAAAGGATTGGACTGATAATATTATGTCATATCTTCTTTTCTAATTTTTGGCCAATTTTAATTAGCTATGTCAGTTTTATCATTAAAGCTTTCCAAAATGTTATAAAAATTATCATGTTTTGGTTCAAATCCTGGTGTCCCATATGGTCCCCCGTGTCTGCCATGAGCTATTTCTGAGCAGACAGCCAGGAGTAACCACTGAGCAACACCAGGTGTGGCCCTAAAAACCAAAAAAAAAAGAAAAAAAAAAGGAAATATGTTGAGGGGCCAGAAAGATAGCACAGTGGTAGGGTGTTTGCCTTGCACACAGCTGATTCAGAAAGGATAGTGGTTTGAATCCCGGCTTCCCATATGGTCCCCCGTGCCTGACAGATGATTTCTGAGCACAGAGCTAACCCATGAGTGTTTCCAGGTGTAACCCTTAAAACAATACAAAACGAACAAAAAAAGAAATATGTTGAATACATATATAATTTTTCAAGATAACTTTTTAAATATTTTTGTACAGATATCTCAGTCACAAATTAGATGATGCATAATTTTACATTTATTTTTTTCAATTGTTCATAGCCATTTTACATATGTGTTATAGTGTTTAATTTACCTGACTAGCATCTTTTCTATACCTAAATGCCAGTATATACACTTTGTGGAGACATATCTAGTCTTCATTTATTTAGATAATTGAAATATTTATTTTAAACTTGTTTTGGAAAAGATCTTCAAATGCTTATTATCCAAACTTAACCAAATATATCATCTGTTGCCATGTTTTCTCCCTTGATTAGGTTGTTTTACAATGTTTATAATATTTAAAATATTAGATGATTCATACTACTTAATTTTGATTTCATTTCCCTTGAGATTAACTTGCTTCTCTTAAAAACTGCTCTATCTCTAGGTTTATTTATCTTGTTGAAGTAATCAGACTGTCTGCATTGCGATTGTGCCCTCATCTTGACTATTGTGTCTAATACCATGGTGAACTAAAATGTAGCTTTCAAAGATATTAATTTTGAAATTTGAAAGCTATAGTCAGAAGTAGAATTACTGAATCATGTCATAATTCTGTTTTCTTATATTTTAAAACATATACATGCTCTTTTTCACTAATTTATACCTAGCAATTAGAATTAGATGTAGGAAAAGTTTTCTCCATAGCAACCTAATTAAATGTCTAGTGTTTGCCTGACACAATTTTATTAGCCAAAAATTCAGATCAGAGTTACTGTTTTTAGATTGTTCATCAGGACAAGAATGTCACCATTCTTTTATTTCCTAAATTTATGTGATGATGTATAATAAAAAGTAAAATTAAACATGAAAATTACAGAATCAAATGTCACTAAGTTCTGCTCTTTCATGGTTTATTGTGAAATAAATGCAATTGGTCTCAATTTTATGAGTTCTCCCTATTTGTTACCATTATTGAAGTGAGAGTATGTCATTTAAAAATAAGTGAAAAGCTTACACAAGTAATCTGCAAATTATAATTATAGTATGAATAAATTCTTTATCATCAGGATATAGTATGAGCTATTACACGTGGATGATAGACAATAGGCAATTTAATTCTGAGCAGAAGATACCATCACCTGCACTGTTGCTGCTAACCCAAACTATTAAAGAGACATGGAGATGTAGTAAAAATAAATTGGAGTTAATATTAGAATTTTATATTTCATTATTGTATAGAATGTAAGGATAATATTTATATATTTAGTTATTGGTTTGGGGCCATACCTGGCAGAACTCCAGAGAACATATGCAGTGTTGGAAATCATATTCAGTTTATCTATATATGGTTCTGAGGATCCAATTGTGTGTCTGTAAGACAAGTGTCCTGCCCACTGCACTCTCTCCATTCCTGTTTTGGTTGGTAGTCTTTGAGCATGCAGGATTTGATCACATATATTTTTTGGCTCTGGAAGTTTCTCTTTAATGATGTTCTTGACCATTCATTCTTCCTGGAAATTTTCTTCCTGGGTCTCTGGGACTCCAATGATTCTTAAGTTGTTTCTGTTGAGCTTATCATAGACTTCTAATTTCATCTGTTCCCATGCTTTGACTAACTTTTTCATTGTCTGTTCATTTGCTTTAAGTTTTTTTTCCAATCTCTCCTGCTGTATGGAATTGTTATGTATCTCATCTTCCACAGCACCAAGTCTTCCAGAGCTAAAGAATATATGTGATCAAATCCTACATGCCCGAAGAGTACCAACCAAAAGAGACCCCAGAAAAACCACAAGACACATCCTAGTCACAATGACAAATCCCACAGATAGAGACAGAATTCTGAAAACAGCAAGATCAAAAGGGGAAATTACATTCAAGCAAGCATCCTTGAGATTTACAGCAGACCTGTCACCAGAAACACTCAATGCCAGAAAGCAGTGGTGGGATATTGTGACAAGACTGAATGAAATGAATGCTTCACCTAGAATACTATACCCAGCAAAACTCACTTTCCGGTTTGACGGAAGAATACATGGTTTCACAGACAAAAAACAGCTCAGAAACTTTACAGACTCAAAACCAGTCTTAAGAGAAAAACTGAAAGACCTAATCTAAGACAAGACTGACCAAAAGACACACTAAATTTCTATATAAAGATGGCATTAAATCCCAGGACAATTCTTTCTCTCAACGTCAATGGACTAAATGCACCAGTCAAGAGACACAGAGTGGCTAAATGGATCAAAAAACTCAATCCAACCTTCTGCTGCCTACAAGAAACGCACCTGAATAGTCAGAACAAATATAGACTCAAAATAAAAGGCTGGAAAAAAATTATCCAAGCAAACAACAAAACAACACCCATAAAAAAGGTGGAGTCGCCATACTAATATCAGATAATGCAAACTTTATACTCAGGAAGGTTGTAAGGAACAAAGATGGACATTTTTTTTAATCAAGGGGTATGTAGAGCAGGAAGAAATAACTCTCCTAAACATATATGCACCGAATGAGGGGCCAGCAAAATATTTAATACAACTGTTGACAAATCTGAAAAATAATATCAATAACAACACAATAATTGTGGGGGACCTCAACATGGCTTTGTCAACATTGGATAGGTCAACCAGACTGAAATCCATCAAGAATATACTAGACCTGAGGAGAGAAATGGAAGAAAGAGGCCTAGTGGATATATATAGGACACTCCATTCCCAGAAACCTGGATACACATTCTTCTCCAATGTACATGGGACATTCTAAAGGATAGATAACATATTGACACATAAAACATACCTCCATAATATCAAGAGGATAGAAATTTTGCAGATTACCTTCGCTGACCACAAGGCTCTGAAGTTATTTGTGAATTCCAAAGGGACTCAGAAGAAAAACTTAAACACCTGGAAGTTAAACAGCCTCATACACAATAACCAGTGGTCCGAGATGAAACCAAGGAGGAAATCAAAAGGTTCCTGGAAACAAATGACAATAAAGACACAAACTATCAGAACTTATTGGACAGAGCTAAAGCAGTATTGAGAGGAAAATTTATAGCTTTGCAAGCACACATCAGGAAGAAAGAAGGAGCTTACCTGAGTAGCTTAATGACACAGATAATAGAACTAGAAAGTGCTCAACAAAAGGACCCAAAAATAGAAAGACAAAAGGAAATAAAAAAGTTGAGAGCAGAAATCAACGAAGTGGAAACCCAAAAAGCAATCCGATAGATCAACGAAAGCAGAAGTTGGTTCTTTGAAAAAATATACAAGAATGATAGACCACTGGCAAATCTAACAAAGAAAGGGAGAGAGAGAAACTTGATAACTCGTACTAGGAATGAAAAAGGAGAGGTCACTACTGATATGACAGAAATTCAAAGGTAATGAGAAACTACTTTGAGAAACATACGCCACTAAAAATGAAAACCTGGAAGATATGGGTAAATTCTTGGACTCTTATAATCTTCCACTGTTGAAGGAAGAGGTTTTAGCATATATAAACATCCCCATGACCATTGATGAAATTAAAACAGTAATCAAATGTCTACCGAAAAACAAAAGCCCAGGACTAGGTGAATTCACTAATTCTTTCAAACTTTCCAAGAGGAACTACTACCAATCCTGGCAAGACTCTTTCATGTAATTGAACAAACAGAAACAATTCCAAATAGCTTTTATGAAGCCAACATCACCTTGATACCTAAACCAGACAGAGATACTACAAAAAAAAAAAGAAAAGAAAATTACAGACCAATATTGCTGATGAATGCAGATGCAAAGATCCTCAAAAAAATCCTGGCAAATAGGATTCAATGTCTCATTAAGAAGATCATCAACTACGATCAAGTAGGTTTCATCCCAGTAATGCAAGTATGGTTTAACATCTGTAAATATATCAACATAATACACAACATCAATAACAAGAAAAATAAAAACCACATGATTATATCAATAGATACAGAGAAAGCATTTTATAAGGTCCAACACCCATTTTTGATCAAAACTTTCAGCAAGATGGGAATGGAAGAAACCTTTCTCACTACAGTTAAGGACATCTACCACAAGGCAGTGGCAAATATTATCCTCAATGGAGAAAAACTAAAAGCCTTTTCTCTAAATTCTGGAACAAGGCAAGGTTGTCCTCTCTCACCACTCCTATTCAACATAGCACTGGAAGTACTTGCTATAGCAATTAGGCAAGAAAACGATATCAAGGGAATCTAGATAGGAAAGGAAGAAGTCAAGCTCTCACTGTTTGCAGATGACATGATACTCTTCTTAGAAAACCCTAAAGACTCTACCAAAAAGCTTCTAGAAACAATAGACTCATATAGCAAGGTGGCAGGCTACAATATTAACTCACAAAAATCAATGGCCTTTCTATACACGAATAGTAATAAGGATTAAATGGACATTAAGAAAACAATCCCATTCACAATAGTACCACACAAACTCAAATATCTTGGAATCAACTTGAATAAAGATGTGAAGGACCTATAAAAAGAAAACTATAAAACTCTGCTCCAAGAAATAAGAGAGGATACATGGAAATGGAAACGCATACCCTGCTCATGGATTGGCAGGATTAACATCATCAAAATGGCAATACTCCCCAAGGCATTATAAAGATTTAATGCCATCCCTCTAAAGATACCCATGACATTCTTCAGAGAAGTGGATCAGGCATTTTTGAAATTTGTTTGGAACAATAAACACCCTAGAATAGCTAAAGCAATCATTGGGAAAAAGTATATGGGAAGAATTACTTTCCCCAACTTTAAACTGTACTACAAAGCAATAGTTATCAAATCAGCATGGTATTGGAATAAGGACAGCCCCTCAGATCAGTGGAATAGGCTTGAATACTCAGAAAATGTTCCCCAGACATACAATCACCTAATTTTTGATAAAGTATTAGGAAATCCTAAATGGAGCAGGGAAAGCCTGTTCAAAAAGTTGTGTTGGCACACTGGATAGCCACTTGCAAAAAATTAAAATTAGACCCCCAGCTAACATCATGTATGAAGGTAAAATCCAACTGGATTAAAGACCTCGATATCAGCCCCAAAACCATAAGATATATAGAACAACACATAGGCAAAACACTCCAGGACATTACAGGCATATTCAAGAAGGAAACTGCACTCTCCAAGCAAGTGAAAGCAGAGATTAACAGATGGAAATATATTAAGCTGAGAAGCTTCTGCACCTCAAAGGAAATAGTGCCCAGGATACAAGAGCCACCCACTGAGTGGGAGGAACTATTCACCTAATACCCATCAGATAAGGGGCTAATTTCCAAAATATACCAGGCACTGACAGAACTTTACAAGAAATAAACATCTAATCTCATCAAAAAATGGGGAGAAGAAATGAACAGACACTTTGACAAAGAAGAAATACAAATGGCCAAAAGACACATGAAAAAGTGCTCCACATCACTAATCATCAGGGAGATGCAAATCAAAACAACAATGAGATACCACCTCACACCACAGAGAATGGCACACATCACAAAGAATGAGAATAATCAGTGTTGGTGGGGATGTGGAGAGAAAGGAACTCTTATCCACTGCTGGTGGGAATGCCGTCTAGTTCAACCTTTATGAAAAGCAATATGGAGATTCCTCCAAAAACTGGAAATCGAGCTCCCATATGATCCAGCTATACAACTCCTAGGAATATATCCTAGGAACACAAAAATACAATACAAAAACCCCTTCCTTACACCTATATTCATTGCAGCACTATTTACCATAAGAAGACTCTGGAAACAACCAAGATGCCCTTCAAGAGACGAATGGCTAAAGAAATTTTGGTACCTATACACAATGGAATATTATGCAGCCATCAGGGGAGATTAAGACATGAAATTTTCCTATACATGGATGTACACGGAATCTATTATGCTGAGTGAAATAAGTCAGAGAGAGAGAATAACACAGAATTGTCTCACTCATCTATGGGTTTTAAGAAAAATGAAAGACATTCTTGCAATAATAACATTCAGACACAAAAGAGAAAAGATCTGGAAGTTTCAGCTCACCTCAGGAAGCTCACCACAAAGAGTGATGAGTTTAGTTAGAGAAATAACTACATTTTGAACTTTCCTAATAATAAGAATATATGAGGGAAATGGAGAGCCTGTTTAGAGTACAGGCATGGGTCGGGTAGGGAGGAGGGAGACTTGGGACATTGGTGATGGGAATGTTGCACTGGTGATGGGTGGTGTTCTTTACATGACTGAAACCCAAACACAATCATGTATGTAATCAAGGTGTTTAAATAAAAAGAATTATACATGTCTATTATTCTGCAAAAAAAAAAGGTTTTTAAAAAATCACTAGTGAATCACTAGTGAAGCATTTTGATTAGCATTTCAATTTTCTCAACTGTGTTAAGTTTGTTCAGGTATTCAGATAATCTCTGATCAACAGAGAAGACTTAGGATTCCAAAAAACGTTTTATCTAGACATTCTTGTCTGTGACATAAATATTCTGAAATAAATTTATTATTACCCAGTGTATTTCTGTAATATCTGTAATAACATTCCACTTCTAATTTCTGAGTTTGTTTATTAATTTTATTTTTCTCCCTTTCTTTCTGAGTCCTTACTTCAAACCTGAAAGTCTGAATGGGTGAAGTATTTATAGTGAAACATTCATTTATTTATGTTTTTTCACGATATTCCACCACTGCCTTTTGACTTGGAGGGTTCATTGTGATAAATGTGCTACAAAACATAAGAATATTCATAGTATATAATTACACATTTTGATATTGCTGCCTTCAGTAATCTACACTATCTGTGGTTTTCATCATTGTGAATAGGATTTGCCTGAACTGTTTTTATTTGGATCTCTTTTAGCTTTTACACTTTGCTTATCCAGGATGTTTATACATACAATCCTTATTTCTAGGATCTTCTTAGCAATGATGGGTGTGACAATCTCTTCTTCATACAGGTTTGTTCTTGCCTCTGTGACACTCCAATAATTTTTTTTGTTCTGTTCAATTTCTCCAATGGTCTATTGTAATCTGCTTACTTATTTTGAGGATTTTTTCATATTCTATTTGTTTACTTTAAGGTTGTTTCGCATAATGGGGAAATTATGAAGCTCATCTTCCAGCTCACTGATTCTTTCCTCAGCAGCTGTCATTCTGCTGTTGAGGCCTTATTTTAATATTTTAATTTTCATATATACGTACTTGATATTAATTTAGACCTCAGAACTCCATATTTATTTGCTTTGGGTGATGGAGTTCTGTATTATCTTCCCATTGTTATCATTGCAGCCACAGTAACTGTTAATATACTATAGGTTCTTCATACAATCATCTACTCTTGGACACTGGTTTTTTTTTCCAAAAAAAAAAAAAAACTGACATCACCAGAACCAGAAATAACCTTTCAATTTATTGACCTGAAAGAATCATCAAAAATAAAAAGAAAATATTTGTCATTGTCCATTTATACCATTAAAATAAAATTTAAAAAAAAATATATTTTATGTGACTGTCTTGCTAAAAGAAAGTAAAAATATACTTATGTATTTATAAGCTATATCCAGCATATCAAGCTTGCTTTTACTTTAATTGGCGATATTTTGTTTGGAAAAAAATTCTGATACTCTTATTTTTATACTTTTTTCCCTTTATTTTTCCATTAAGCGCCAGGGATTAAACCTAGAATGTCACAAATACACAGAAGTTATCTACTATAAGCATTCCTAGTCCCTGCTACTATCTATTCTATTTTTAGTAGGTAGTGTTTTTTTTTAATCAAAATTTATTACACTTATTGCTTTTTTATTTTTTGGGCCATACCCATTTGATGCTCAGGTATTACTCCTGGCTAAGCACTCAGAAATTGCCCCTGACTTGGGGGGACCTTGTGGGATGCCGGGGGATTGAATTGTGATCCTTCCTTGGCTAGCACTCACAAGGCAGACACCCTACCTTATTGCTTAATGTTTTGGTGAAAAAATTGAGTAGTGAAAATGTTTCTTATTAAAAAACATAAACACTAATTATGCTCTTAAAACATATAAGCAAAATAAACAATTAAAATCTCAGATTCAAAAAAAATATTACAAGTTTTAAGGCACTTAATTTGCATATGACCATCAAACACAATCCTCTTTTTGTACTACACAGAACAGCACCAAATGTAATATCTTGGCAAAAAGCGGGGAGCATGCCTTGAGAAAAACCAGATTTAACCCAAAATAAAATCCCCAAATATCTGTTACCTATGTTAGGTAAAAACATTTTTTAAGTATGAGATAGGGTGCTTATACTTGAATCATTTTATTTGACTATCTGGTTTATGATAATCAGGTTAATATAGCAACAACTATTATTATTGTAGGTGCATTCTATGAAGGAAATAGAATAAAAGATGATTCTATTTATAATGAAAATACTCTTTCAGAAATATTTCATTTCAGAGTTTTCTTGTGAATTCATACACTGGTGCATGGAGTCAAAATACTCAAATTATGTTTGTTCTTTCTAAAATTGTATTATGAATTTGAGCTTGTTTATTGTAGTCAGTGATTGTCCTTTTACTGAATAAAAAAAGAGTGTGGCTAAACATTTGAATATCCCTAGATAAGTATGACAAAATTTACCCTTTTATTAGAAAATAGGCCTGGAATAATATCACCTATTATTATACCATATTTCTGTAAAACTTGAAACAATTCCAACATACCCAAATTAACTAATAAGCTTTATTCCTGCTTTAAATAAACTATTGCCTGAACTAATGATCAAAGAATTAAAATACTCTCATTTATTTTTCATTACTCTCCAGTAATATTTACTATAGAATATTTACTACAAATATTTATATAAAATTCATAAATATAAATTAATTATATTTTATATATAATTATAAATATCAATGCTATACTCTAAAAAACATCTTAGCTAATATTTCTATTTCTATTTTTATTTTTATTTTTTTTTTACTTTTTATTCAGGGATAAATGCAACATACAAACTTTATTTAACAAAAGTAACAGGTAAAGTCAAACAGGCACTTAATATTAAGAGAAAAACGTGAACAAATTTTGTCTTAAACATCTTATCATAACCTACTGCAGTTGCATTTAACTGAGCTCTGTTGTTGTGAAGAATACAGCTCATGCACAGGTATGATGAACAATTTGTACATTTTTCAAGTATTATACACATATACATTAAATTTATACACATATACATTAAATTTGAAAGAAGATTTAATTGACGTCTCTAGATAAACTTCATTTTTGTTGATCTTTTGGAAGAGGTCGTCTAAAGAGAAGAATGTGTGGCTCTGGTTCATGAATGATGTAATGAACCCAGCCTAGACTCTGCTGCACCCCAAGTCTATACAATTATTTGTTTAGCCTATTTTCCATTTAGATCTATCTTTTGTGCAAGCAATAAGGATCATAATTTAAACTTTACAAAAACATATCTATAACTACATGCTTGAGAGCAGTTACAAAAACAGGTTCCATGGAAAGGTTAAGGAATCTGGTTAAGCCAGATTCTTTGTGCTGAGCTAAATTTATTTGCAGAGTTTTCTGTTGGTTCGGGGCTATGCAAACTTTTGTGGCTTGAATCAGGCAGGCAGTGGAAAATTCATTCAGAGTTCCTTTGATATGTGGGGTGCTCGGTCTCCCACATCTCCCCCTGTTTAGTATACAATATGGAAGGGACAGACGTGCCTCGGTGGACTGGCCACACTGGGTGAAGAGGTGTGGGGCTTCCAGTCACCGCATCTGCTACCCTTGAGTCAGTCATTTCCAAAGCTTGGCAAGGCGCGAGTGCACAGATTGAGGTCTATGCGCCAGCTCCTCGATAACTTCAAACTTAAGTGGCGGAGAGTTGGCAGGAGGGGAGATGTCAGGTTTCAGCTGGTCTTCTGAGGTGCATAGTTGTTGGTACAGAACCTTTGAGTCCTTTCTGGTTGCTTCATCCACTTGATACTTTACGAAGGTGGTGAGTTTGCAAAAAGTCCAAGGACCAAAGGAAACTAGCAACATAAAGCCAATGAAGGGCCCCCAAAAGGCTGGGAGCACTGTTGTTATTCATGGAGTGGTAGAAAACCAATTTTTGTACCAGCTCTCACTCTGCTCTATATCTTTTTGTCTATTTACTAAATTATCCTCTATGTGTTGAATGCTATCTCTAGCTAAGCTGAATTTATTTTAAAAAGCAACATTTTACTCTAAGGATGACACAAATTCCCCCCTCCCTCAAAAAAATGTTAATTTTGAACCACGGCGGTTATTCTGCTCTCTTTGCTAGGAAATCAACAGTAGTGTAAACTTCTTTAAGTTTGTAAACATTTTTAGCAACAGTTATAAGGCATTAGCAGATTCTAGAGTATGAACCAATGAATAAATATTTGTGCTTACACCAATAACACCTAGGCCTTTTAATAAGGCTAGGGTGATGGCAGTGTTTGATTTTTGTACTGCAGCGGGGGAGAGACACAAGATTATATTTAAGAGGTAATAAGGCAATTTTTGATCTAACAGTCAATTTAGACATTAAAACAACCAAAACACAGTGGTACTAGGACTAAAGAAACAAATGTAAAACAATGGGGGAGATAAACTAGTGAAACAGGCAAAAATCGTTAAATTGGGGGCAATCATGAACTGAAAGGAGAAATCAATGACAAGAATTTGATTACAATTTTAGGGGGAATCATATTGGGTACCAAAAGGCAAAGTTCAAGTTCCACCACCTGTTCCAAGGTGATGCCGAAGTGAGGCTTGGGGCTGGATTGCAGAGCGAGGGGGTCAGAGACAGGCAGGGGGTCGCCAAAACAGAAGGGCGGTTGAGATGAATAGCAGATAGGCAGGGTCAGTGATGGTGGAGGCGTTGACCATCTGCAGGATGAGGTTCGAGGTGGAAACTGGACCAACAGGTTTGATGGTTAATCTAGGCATTAACAAAGCTAATAGTCATGATAAGCAAGAAACATTTTAGTAACAATATGGGGAGAATGTCCAGTGGAGCTGGGGGCTTCAATGAAGATGGAAGTGTTATTAACCACAATGGTTTGATTGCAAATGTTTGATAGTTGGACAGGGGGGCGCATATATGGTCCGAGTAAGCAAGGTCCCACGCCCATGACCTGTGTCAAAGGTATGCCTTGATGAGTCTCAGCTCCCCAGTGGAGGTCAGCAGGGTTGTTGGTAGCAGTGGGCATGCTGAAGTTTTATAGAAGGGCTGCCAGGCAGAGTATCATCCAGCATTCCCCTTAGGCAGAGTCAGTCAGAAACAGGTCCGGCAGGAATGGTGGGCTAGCAGGAGGGGTGACAGGCTGTTTTAAAGTGAATGAGGACAGGACTGTGGGAAGCTGCAGGAAGTCTATAAGAAAACAGCTTGGCAGGAGATAAAATGGTTATTTTTGAATGCCACTGGAATGCCTCCTGAATTCTGTAAGACTTCAGCATTCAAAAAACATTTTATAATTAACAATCGCCAATTGTTTAAAAACTTTTAAACTGAACTTAAATGATTTTTCTTAAACTTGTTAGTTATTATTTTTTTTATGTAAGATTTCCCCTTTACTTAGTGTGCCTTTGCAGGGGGAAGTGGTGCTACATTTTAATGTCTGTATATTTGTGGGTGGATTGATGGGATAACCGAAACAGGTCACATACCCAAAAACGAGGGGGGGAAAAAAAGGGAATTAAAAAAGTATGTGCTCACCAATATATATGTAGGACAATCATTTAAAAAAGATAAAGAAATAAATTAAAAACAAAACAAAACAAAAACAAAAAAAACAAAACAAAAAAATAAATAAAAATAAAATAAGTTAGCGAAATTTTTAAGGAACCAAAGTGGTGCAGAGGACTACCTTACATTTGGGGGAGAGCATGTAAGAGGTGGTGTATTATAGGTTTTATGCCTATGTTGGAAGTACAGTTTTTCCCATTGTCTTTTGGGTTTTTCTTGTGGTGTGTGGGTTCCCAGGCATCTTCCTAACACATCCCCCGACCTTCAGATTATTAAAATTTGTGGCAGGGAGGTCTTGGAAGAGTTCTTGCATTGGGGATACTTTTGGATCTAGGCCCAGTTTTAAGGAACAGTCCGCGTTAGGGAGAATTAGTAGGGAGGGCCTCGCAGCATGAGTCCACAGGGGAGTTGGCTGTCTTTTCTTTCAGGAGACAAGGCGTGGGTTTATCTGGGTGTCCCCTCGCCTGGGTACAGGGTACTGATTCGTTGAGTAGGAGGTCAATCTTGATGCCTAATAGAATAAGGACTGAGGGTGAAAAATTTTAATATGGTGGAAGATCTGGATGGGATTGAGGGGTAAAGGGATAGTTGGATTTCCGGAGGGGAGAAAGGGGTAGGTATATGGGAAGGGTATGAAGGAAGAGAAGAGAAAATACCTTAGAGAGAAAAGGGGAAGAGAAAGGAAAAAAAGTAATAAGCAGAATAGAGGAAAAAAAAAGAAAAAAAAAAGGTAGTAAGAAGAGAGGAGAGAATAGCAAGGGAATGCTGGTTTGATTAAAAGTGTTCGAAGAATCGAGCCTGTGGTTTAAGTCTGTACCTCTCAGGTACTGCTTCGATGATCTGAATGATCACGTGCTTCAATTCCTAAATGGAGGTATTACCTAGAGATAAAGTGTATGTTAAAGAGTTTTCTTGTGGCCATCTCGTAGTGCATGCAAGGTATGGTATCCCGTGTGGTATCCCAAATTGCCACCTTAGTTTGTCCGCCCTTCGTATCCAAGGGCGCCTGTGGACAGAAAAGCTGAGAGGTTATTTAAAATATAGTAAGATAAAGGCATTACAAGGCAAATAGAGCTAGCTTGTGTTCCTCTTTCCCTACTTGAATTCCTTTGATTTCCTTCTCTTGTCGGATTGCTATTGCTAGGACTTCTAAGGTTATATTGAATAAGAGTGGAGAGAGTGAACAGCCTTGTCTAGTTCCTGACCATAGTGGGAATGCTTCTAGTTTCTCGCCATTAAGTATAATTTTGGCTGTAGGCTTTTCATAAATAGTATAACCATCTTAAGGAAGGTGCCTTCTAACCCTATTTTGCTGAGTGTCTTCAACATGAAAGGATGTTGGATTTTGTCAAACGCCTTCTCGGCATCGATTGATATGATCATGTGGTTTTTGTCTTTCGTGTTGTTGATGTGATGTATCATGTTTATTGATTTGCGTATGTTGAACCAACCTTGCATTCCTGGTATGAATCCCATTTGATCGTGATGTATGATCTCTTCGATGAAGTGTTGGATTCGGTTTGCTAAGATTTTGTTGATTATCTTTGCATCTATGTTCATTAGTGAGATTGGTCTGTAGTTTTCTTTTTTGGTGGTGTCTTTGCCTTCTTTGGGAATGAGTGTGATATTAGCCTCATAAAAGGAGTTGGGTAGGATTTCTGTTTTTTCTATGGTTTGGAAAAGCCTATGGAACAGTGATAATAAGTCTTCTTGAAATGTTTGATAGAATTCACCTGTAAATCCATCTGGGCCTGGGCATTTGTTCTTAGGGAGTTTTTTAATTACATCTTCAATTTCCTCTGAAGTGATTGGACTGTTTAAACTTTCTAGATCTTCCTTTTCCAGTCTTGGAAGAGGGTGTTTGTCCAAGAATCTGTCGATTTCTAGTGGGTTCTCTAGCCTAGTTGAATAAAGTTTTCATAATATGATCTCATGATATGTTGTATTTCTTGGGGTTCTGTTGTAATCTCTCCCCTTTTATTCGTGATCCTAGTGATTTGGGTGTTTTCCCTCTTTTTTTTTTTTGGTGAGTTTTGCCAATGGTTTATCTATCTTGTTTATTTTTTCGAAAAACCAACTCATGGTCTCATTGATTTTTTTGTATTGTTTTCTTAGTTTCTATGTTGTTTATTTCTGCTCTGGTTTTTATTATTTCTTGCCTTCTGGTTGTGGTTGGATTTCTCTGTTGCTGTTGTTAAAATTCTTTGAGGTGATCTTTTAAACTGTTGGTTTTGTTATTTTCCTGTTTCTTAACATAGGACTGTATTGCTATGAGTTTCCCCCTAATTACTGCTTTTGTTGTGTCCCATAAATTTTGACATGTTGTCTCTTCATTGTCATTCGTCTCAAGGAATCTTTTTATTTCTTCCTTGAGTTGTTCTTTGATCCAGCTGTTGTTAAGTAGCATGTTGTTTAATCTCCAGGTATTAGTTTTCCTCCATTGCTTCTTCTTGACATCAATTATAAGCTCTGTTTCATAGTGATCTGAAAGGATACTTCTAATGATCCTTACCTTTGTGGTCTTATATAAGTTGGCTTTGTATCCTAAGACATGGTCTATTCTGGAGAAGGTTCCATGTGGGTTTGAGAAAAATGTATATTCTACTTTCTGGGGATGGAGGGCTCTATATAAGTCTATTAGCCCTAAATCTTCTAATTTTTCATTTAGAGCTCTTATTTCTTTGCTATTTTTCTGTTTGGAGGATCTGTCCAGTGGTGATAGTGGAGTATTGAGGTCCCCTACTATTATCACAATTCCCTTCATGTGTTTCTCCAGGTTTGCCAATAGTTGCCTCACATATTTTTGTGACTCTACATTAGGTGCATAGATATTGACCAGGGTTAGTGTTTCTTGATCTAATGTTCCCCTGATCAGTAAGTAGTGACCCTCTTTGTCTCTGATCACTTTCTTGAGGTTGAATACAATTTGGTCTGATATAAGAATGGCTGTCCCTGCTCTTTTTTGTTTTCCATTGGCCTGAATAATTACTTTCCATCCTTTTATTCTAAGCCTGTGCTTATCCTGTAACTGTAGGTGTGTTTCTTGCAGACATCAGAAGTCCGGTTTATTTTTCCTAACCCAATTCTCTACTATGTGTCTTTTAATTGGAGAGTTTAGTCCGTTAACATTTAGGGAAATTATTGATAGAGAGGACTGTTGTGCAGTTGTATTGTGTGGAGTGGTTGTTGTTACAATCGTGATTTGGATTGTGTAATTCGTCTCTGAGTAAGTCGCTTAGTTTGCACAAATAGTTCAAGTTCGTTCATATTTGAGAATGTTTTTAGTCTGCCCTCCCATATGAATGATAGTTTTGCTGGGTATTGGAGCCTGGGTTGGAAATTTCTTTCATTCAGTCGTTTAAATATGTCATTCCACTGTCTTCTTGCTTGAATTATTTCAAATGGGAGATCTGGTTTGATTCTTATGTCCTTTCCTTTGTACTTGAGGTTTTTTTCTCCCTTATTGCTTTCAGGAGTTCCTCTTTCTCTTTATTTTTTGCCATTTGGATTATTATGTGTCTTGGTGTGGGTTTATTTGGATCTATTTTATTAGGGACTCTCTTGACTTCTTGAATTTGTCCTGAATTGTCTTTCCAGAGGGTGGGAAAGTTCTCTGTTATTATCTCTCTGACCACCTGTTCTTCCCCCTTCCCTATTTCCTCCCCTTCTGGTATGCCCACAATTCTTAGATTGTTTCTTTTGTCCTTGTTCAATAGATATTGGATTTTTCCTTCCAGTGCTTTGCCTTTTATTTCTTTGTTGGTTTCTTTATTATTTTTTGACTGCAGTTTTCCTTCGAGTTCTTCAATGTGCTTCTCCAACTCAGTGTTTCTACTCGTAAGGCTTGCTACTTTGTCTTTTAAATCCTTCACTTCTTTTTGTATGGAATCTCTCATGTTCTTTGACATTTCTTCTTTTTTGGCTGATTCGTTTGTCCATGGATTTCTTATACTCGGTTGTTAGGGTTTCTTTCATTTGTTTTAGTAATTCTTGCATTTCCTTCCTCATGACCGCTTTTAGGTCTTCTTCCCCTGGATCTGTGCGTTTTGGTGGACTTGGAAACTTGATAGGGCTTGTCATGGTGTCTCCAGTTATAAGAGATCTCCTTGATTTACGCATAATTCTTTGTATTTAATGGTGGGTTTTGGAGTGCTGTGGCTTCTAATTTCGGCCTGCTTTGGTCTCCTTCCTGAACGTGTTTCTAGAGGGCCTGTTGGGTGAGTTTGTTGAACCTAGCCCTTTCTCCTCCCCTTTGCTACCTAGAGTTCAGCCTTCCTGCAGTGGGCCTTGTCCCTTTTCTGCTCCTTATTATTTTCAGCGGTGCAGTTCCACTCCTGGCCACAATGTTTACTGGCGCTATTGAACCTAGTTCTTAATCCACCCTCCTTTCTCTGGGATTCAATGGAGCTCCGCCCCCTCCAAGCCTCCCTTGAATGAGTTCCCTCAGATTGACCCTGCAGGCTCTGTCCACGCCCTTGGGGAGTCACTGGTCCGCTCCAGGGTCCAGGGGGGTGGACTGCTCTAGGTCACCTGCAAGTCCAGATGGCTGGCCCTATCTCCCTATCTCCCTATCTCCCCCGTCTATTCGGGTCGCTCAGCTTGCCTTTCTAGGTGCCACCCTGGGGGGAGGGGCCGGCCCAAATGCCGAGCAACAAGACAGAAACTCACTCAGGCCTCCCCAGCCGGCCCACAGGGGTCTCTGGGGGGAGGGGCAGGCCCAAACGCCAAGCCAAAGGACAGAAACTCACTCAGGCCTCCCCAGCCAGCCCGCAGGGGTCTCTGGGGGGAGGGGCAGGCCCACATGCCAAGCCAAAGGACAGAAACTCACTCAGGCCTCCCCAGCCGGCCCGCAGGGGTCTCTGGGGGGAGGGTCAGGCCCAAACGCCAAGCAAAAGAACAGAAACTCACTCAGGCCTCCCCAGCCGGCATGCAGGGGTCTCTGGGGGGAGTGGCTGGCCCAAACACTGAGCCAAAGGACAGAAACTCTCTATTTCTATTTTTAAAGGTGTATCACATAAAATTGTACTTACTCTCCCATCGCTTAAATCTACATTATAAAGTAAGAGAAAATCTTGATAGCTATAGTTGTAATTATGTTAAATTATGCAAATATGTCAGATTAAAACCATATTCCCAGGTGTCCCATATGGTCCTTCAAGCCAAGAGCCATTTCTGAGTGCATAGCTAGGAGTAACCCCTGAGCGTCACCGGATGGGCCCCCCAAAAAAAGAAGAAGCTAGAAAATTAAGAGTTTAAATTGGAGGACAGATGTATAAAAACTATATCATTCACAAAATATATTAATATCAATAGAATTATACAGTGTTATGGACAATAAATTAAAATTAACTATTATGAAGGAAATAAAATATAGCAGTTGTACTTTGATAAATAATATATTATTGAGATAAAGTAAATTAAGGTGCATTTGGTGGTATTCTGTGGTAATAAATAAAATATTTAAAATATTATTTGTTATTAATGATATAATTAAAATGTATTAATAATAGCAGTATTATTAAGTTATAATATCAATGATGGTTTTATTCATATTTTATCATAGATATATGGGTCAGAATCTGATTACTAATAATCAATACCTTAGAAATACCTACTGATATGTGCAGTATTTTCATCTTTAAATAAGCAAAATGGTATTGTTGAAATTGATAGAAAGTACAACAGGTAAGACAAAATAAAGTTTTGTTGTGGTCAATTTTAGTTTAATCCCTGGCACCACATATGATCCTCTTTGTACCAATTTTGCTGATTTCTGAGCTACAGAGAGAGATTAAACTCTAATAAGTGCTGAATACAGTCCCCAAAAAATAAAAAAAAGAAAAATTAACATAGCAACATTAGATCTCTTATAATTCCCAGAATGTATCAGACTGCTTCTTTTGTTTATCATGTTTTTCCACTTTAATTACTAACTGTGACCCCCTCTTTCACATGCGAACACACACTCATAATTACTCTGTCCAGTTCTTGCCTTTCTTCTATAATGCACACTGATATCTACTATTAAATAGTATATTTTTAAGTGCCCTGCATGACCTGAATAGGTGTTTGTCAAAGCATCTAATTTAATTAATTCCAGATATTAAATCACTTGTCTATATCCCTGATTAGCTCTGATCTTCCCAAATGTATGGGTTATAGAATCTCATTCTTTCATATCCACTATGTAGCCCTCTACCTCACACTTAACAAATTAAATTTCCTTAATGGCAGTGACAGTCTGACTCTTCTGTAGATAGAGTTTAGTATTCATGCAAGTACTATAACATTTTTGTTTGATTCTCTCAGAATAGTTTCTCATGGGACAAATCTCAGAACTATTATCTGTGAAATAACTAAAATGTATAGTAACTTCTAAAATATTCTGTACAAGGATGATAATCTCTAAACTAATAAACAGTATCACTGTCAGTCACTGAGTAAACTGTCCTCAAAGTCTAGACCTATTGTCCCTTCATATGATTGGAATGCTAGCTATCACATCAGAGAATCCAAGTTAGAACCACCCATAAGCTTGTACACTCAAAAAAAGATAATGATTATAAATGTCTTTAATATTATTGAAGTAATTATAAAATAATACACTGTATGTAGTAATGCAATTAGAACCTTTTCCCTATATTATCTTGTCATCTAAATTGTAAATAAATTTGATTAAAATTCTCTTTATAGACAGTCCTAATGCTTCAAATAAAATAGCATTAATACAAAGCATATTTATTTTCATTTAAAGCCTTTCAAACATTAGCAAGTGATTATTAGTATTAACCAATTTTTAAAATATATTTTATTGAAACCATTGTGATTTACAAAAACCAAGTAGTTAAGTTTCAGACATATGACGAATCAGGGCCAATCCCACCTCCAGTGTCGACCTCCCTTCAACAATGTTCTCCAAGTGCATCCTATACACCTCACATACCCTCCAGTCTTAACAGAGACATTTTAATTTTAATTGGTAAAATTAATTTTAATTGGCAAAATTTAGGTCTCTTGATTCCATTGTTGTTTTCTTTGGCTTGGATATTTAGTTCTGCCTCTTCTTAACACTACCAATGCACCTGAGACCACTGGCCACTGGCCCCCATCCTAAATATTTGTGTTTCTCCACTTCCACTTAGGTTCTTTCCTTCTTCTTATTATACGATGTTGCCCAGGGTGTTCATGAAAACTCCCATTTAGACCATTGTGTTTCTTCATGCAGTTATTTTAAATACCACATATAAGTGATATCATTCTGTATTTATCTGTTTTCTTTTGGCTTACTTCATTTAACATAATATCTTCCAATGTCACCCATGTAGCCGTAAATTGTGTGATTGCATCATTCCTTACAGATATATAATATTCTATTGTATATATGTACTACATCTTAATGATCCACTCATTTGTTGTTGGACATCTATTTTATTGCAAGTCTTGGCTATTGTGTTAAGTGCTGTAATAAATAGCTGTGTGCGTATAAAAAAAAAAAAACAAAAAAAAAACAAAAAAAAGAAAAATTAGAAGTCTGCTTCCATTTTATTTATTTATTATTTATTTATTTATTTATGGTTTTTGGGTCACACACAGCAGTACTCAGTGGTTATTCCTGCCAGGCACGGGGGGACCATATGGGATGCCGGGATTTGAACCAACGACCTTCTGCATGAAAGGCAAACGCCTTACCTCCATGCTATCTCTCCAGCCCCATCCATTTTAAAAAGGAATAGTTGCCTCATATGATGTTTGGTCTTGGAAGTCAATATGATTACAATCATTTGATAAAATATATAGTTTTTATTGTACCATTTTTATATTTTAGTATAAATTTGAAAAACATATTAGGAATGATTTTATATTTATGTTTTAGACAAAGTTGTGTGAGTAAAAAGTATTTAATAGTTGTCATAGTTTACTTTTGGATATTCTTAGTTTTTAATTAATGTTATAATTGGTGAATTGGTACATTGGTCACTATTCAAAATAATCAATATATGGATTCACAATAATATAATAAGATGAATGTATAAATATATTTACAGTGTAATACCACTCATATATTTTGAAATATAACAGATGAAATCATGCCTTATGGGAGAATGATTAATAGGTTTGGAGGTGACTCTACTATTGAAAAATGTAAGGATCTAAAAAAATAAGTAAGTAATAAGAATCTAAGAAACTTATGATTTCACTCAAAAGTAAAACGTGCATACCTATGCAAAAGTTAATCGTGAAAAACAAAACATTACTGCCTTAACTCAGTGAAAACTGTTGGAATTACCAATCAGAGGAGAGAAGAAAGAAATTATTAAAAAATATTTTGAGTAATTGAATGGCACTGGAATTTTGGTTGGAACTCCATGACTCTTATGCATATTAAATAATAAATCTGCAATCCCAAATAGTACAGTTCTAATAATCAACCATAAGTATAATAATATATAATAAACTTATTATACTAAAAATATAGACGTGGTATTTTATTAAAAGTTTTAAAGTTTGAAGTAAACTTAAAACTAATATGACTAATGCTGTTAGAGAGAAAATGTTTAAAATAGTTTCGAGCATTCTCTCTCAAGCCTGTTTCCTTTTTGAGTATATATTATGCTATGTCATTTGGCTGGCTTTTTTTTCAAATGTAGAACAAAATGATACACAAATTACATATTATTAAAGAAATGTTTTTGTAATATTTGGGATTTCCTACATGTCCCTAACTAAAGCTCAAAAGTAGTGCTCCTTATTCTATATTATATATTTAATAAAAATTTTAGTTGAATCACTGTGATATACAAAGTTGTACCTGACTGGATTACAGTCACACAAAATCCAACACCCATTTTTCTTCTTTATCTGCATCTTTTTCTCTTTTGTTTTCTTTTCCATTTTTAATACTGTAGTTTCAATATAGTTACTGAAGGGATATCATGCATAAAAAATTACAAATTTTTAGCACTCATTCTTATTCGTAGTAATAATTTCCAACTATGAATGTGATGGTGTTCCTTTCTCTACCTAATTGTTCTACCACACTATTTGTGCCAAGATTCTTATCATGGGAAAGTCCTCTTTTCCATCATTAAATTGTTTGTATGCATTATTACCATAATAACTTTGTTTTATATCCCACAGATGAGTATAATTTGTTATATATATGTAACATATAATCTATTATATCTATTCCTATCCCTCAATTTATTTTTCTCAGCATCATATTCTCCATAATCATTGATGCAAAAAGGAAAATATATGTCTTCATTTTACCAACAAGCTGTGAAATATTCATTCTGTAGATGTTCCAAAATGTCTGTCCAATTATCTATTCTCAAACATGTTGGATGTCTCCAAATTTTGGCTATTATAAATAGTGTAACAATGAATATAGGAGATCGCTTTTTTTTCCTGCATTGTGTTTTTCTTTATCCACAGAGCAGTATGACTGGTTTATATGAGATTTAAATTTTGAGTTACTATTTTATTTAACAATTCCTTCATTGAAGTACTTTGATTACAAATATGTTTGTATTTGGGTTTTAGTTATAAAATGTGCACCCCTCCTTCATCAGTCCACATTTCTTGTGACCAATGTCATCCATTTTGCTCCTCCACCATTCCCTGCCTGTCTTAGGGACAAGAATTCTATTACTCTCTCATTATCATTGTCATGGAATTTGTTAATATAGAAAATATTCTTACTGTGACCACCAAAATTACTGTTAAGCTTCAATGTAGACTTGTCCTTGCAGCCTTCATTTTTATGGTTTCTGGGTATTATTACCATACTGCATTCTATTTTTTCTAAATCTCAAACATGATTAAGATTATTCTATGAATATTTCTCTTCCTCTGACTCATTTCACTCAGCATTACAGTTGACATGTCCATCATGAATAGCATATTCAGGACTGCATATCTTAAAAATGCTAAACAGTATTTTATTGTTTAAATGTATTACAGTTTCCGTAGCTACTCATCTGTTCTCAAGCACTGGGTGTTTTCAGATTTGACTATTGTAAAAAGAGCTTGCAAGGAACATTGGAGTGAAGTGGACATGTTTTTCTTTGATAGGCAGTATACCTAGTAGTGGTATGACAGGATCATATGAAAGCTCAATTTTCAATTTTTTAAAGAATAATCTATATTGCTTTCTATAAAGGCTCTATTAGACAACATTCCCACTATCAATTTTCCCCACATCCATGGTAGAACTGGTTGCATTTGTGCTTTGCAATGTGTGCTAGTCTCTGTTTTGTGAGAAGATACTTCATTGTGATTTGAATTGCATCTTCCTGATGATTAGTGATGTGCAACATTTTATCATGTGCGTTTTGTCCTTCTGATTTCTCATTTCTTCATTTCTTTTCCCCATTTCTGATGGGGTTAGATTTTTTTCTTGTTAAGTTCTATTAGTATCTTGTGTATCATATATATAAATTCTTTTTAAAGTGGGTACTCAGTAGGGGCCGGTGAAGTGGCGCTAGAGGTAGTGCAAGCACTAGCCAAGGAAGGACAGTGGTTCAATCCCCTGGCATCCCATATGGTCCCCTCAAACCAGGAGAGATTTCTGAGTGCTTAGCCAGGATTAACACCTGAGCATCAAACGGGTGTGGCCTGAAAAACCAAAAAAAAAAAAAGTGGGTACTCAGTGAACAGTTTCTCCTTTTCTGTGGGTGGCCTTTGTATCCTAGTCCCTGTTGTTGTTTGTTTTTGAGGTGCAGAAAGTTCTGAGTTTAGTTCAGTGCCGTTTATTTATCTCTGCTTCCACTTCTTTGGACAATACTATTTCCTCCTTGAAGAGGCCTTTTATGTCAATGAGTGTTTGCCTATGTTTTCTTTTACATATCTGGTATAAAGGGCTTAAGCAACATGTATCATATAAATTAAGGTCTGATATAAAGTTCTTAAGCACTTAAATTTTTTTTAATTTTTATTTTGATCATAGTGGTTTACATAGTGTTGACAATAATATTTTAGGTACATATTTACATAAAATCAGGGGGGATTCCCATTACCAAATTGTCCTCCCTACACCTCCGTTTCTGTCCTACCTCCCATTTCCTCTTCCCTCACCCCAGGTCGGCTAGAATATGTGGTCCCCTCTGTATCTAACCCACAACTTAGTAGTCTTGCACCTGTTTGGTCTTGATGCCTCCCTTAGTTCCCCCTCTAACTGGAGGCAGGACTAGCTAGTTCAAGTTGCGTGGTTTTGTTTGAAAAAGAGAAAAGTTATAAACTGGGGTAAGGGTCTAATACCCCGAAACTGGGCGGAATCCTTCTAGAGGCTCTCATCAACGATTTGAGAGATGGAGAAAAAGAAGGTGAAATAGTCCACCAGTACCAAAAGAAGTGTCAAATATCCAGTGAGGGATCGAGCTATATCGATAAGCACCACAAAAAAAAAAAAAACAACAGGCAAACCAACAAACAAAACAAACAAAAACAAACAAACAAAAAAACACGCCATGGTCTTGAAATGAGAAACATGGCATAGCACATAACGAAAGAAAAGAAAGGAAGAGAAAATATAAGTATGTTTGGGGACAATTTCAATACTCATTCCCAAACAGAGAAATCGACCAAAATAGATAGGTGAATAAAAATAATAATAACAATAATAAATGGAGGTAAAAAAATATATAGATAATAACCAAGGTTTTGTGCTTTTTGTATTTTTATTTTTTCCCTCCTGCCCTGGCACAGTAAATATTGGGGTCATTCGAAAAGGAATTCACTTGGCCTAAGAGATATGGGGTTTCTTCGTCCTTGGAGCATACTGTCATGGGATCAACACTAGACTTTGCTCAGGAACCTTTACTCTCCCGGTGGTGTTTTTTTTTTGTTTTTGTTTTTGTTTTTTGGTGTGTGGAAGACTTCTGTTCTGTGTTTAGGGGTCTCAATATCTGCACAGATCCTGAGGTGGGACTTATGATGAAGTCAGTCTTTGTGGTTCTAGAGGTTCTGTTACCTCCGTGTCATTTTAATCCATCTTCTGTGGTTGGTGATCTTGGTCTTTGCACTGATCCTAGGGTGGCACCTAGGATAGTGTCTTTCTTTGTGCTTCCAAAAGCCCCGTTCCGTTACAATTTTCTCTGCCGGACCTTTGGGACTGGGGATCCTGATTATTGTGCAGGTCATAGTTCAAACCCTAAACTAGGGCTTTTTTTTTTTTTTTTTTTTTTTTTTTGGTCCCAAGATGTATACCGTCTGGTCGTAGTTCTAGCAGCCAGTCACCTATAAATCACGATCTTGGTTTTGGACCTACCAAAGGGTGCCAAGACTTCTGGTTTTGTCTTGTCGTTAGCTGGTAAGGTAGGTTAATCTGCTCTAAGGTCAGGATGTTCGCATTTTCCTCATTGTCAGGATATCATGTTAGAGTTGGCCCTTGTTGTTGACCCCGCAGTATTAAGGCTGTCCCGGCTGGGATTTGTTTCTTGCCGCTGTTGTGAAGAACTGTGCTGTTTCTATGTCTGGGATCCAGGGTTCAAGGCTGGATGAATGGTATCTAATCACCTGAGGTCTAAGTTGATTCCACATGACATATTTTCAAGGTAGGAGATATCCCTGTATTGTAAACAACTATGAGTTCCCATCTCTAGTAGATAAGAGCTCTTTTTTTTTATATATGTAAGATTTCCCCTTTATTTGGTGTGCCTTTGCAGGGGGAAGTGGTGCTACATTATAATGTTGGTGTATTTGTGGGTAGACAGAGGGGATAACAGAAACAGGTCACATACCCAAAAGCGAGGAAAAAAAAAAGGAAATAAAAATGTATGCGCTCACAAATGTATATGTAGGACAAACATTTAAAAAATAAATAAATTAATTAAAAAAATAAAAATAAATTTAAGGTGAGTTAGTGAGGTTTTTAAAGGACCAAAGTGGTGCAAAAGACTACCTTACATTTGGGGGAGAGCAGGTAAAGAGGTGGTGTATTACCAGTCTTATGCCTATGTTGGAGGTACAGTTTTTCCCATTGTCTTTTGGGTTTTTCTTGTGGTGTGTGGGTTTCCAGGCATCTTCCTATCACACCCCCTGACCTTCTTCAGATTGGTAAAAATTTGCAGCAGGGAGGTCTTGGAAGAGTTCTTGCATTGGGGATACTTTTGGACCTAGGTCCGGTTTCAAGAAACAGTCCACGTTAGGGGGAGTTGGTAGGGAAGGCCGCACAGCATGAGTCCGCAGGGAGTTGGCTGTCTTTTCTTGCAGGAGACGAGGTGTGGGTTTGACTGGGTGTCCCCTCGCCTGGGTGCTGGGTACTGTTTCGTTGGGTAGGAGGTCGGTCTTGATGCCTAATAGATTAAGGACTGAGGGTGAAGAGTTTTAATATGGTGGGAGATCTGGATGGAATTGAGGGGTGAAGGGATAGTTGGATTTCCAGAGGGGAGACAGAGGATGGTATATGGGAGGGGTATGCAGGGAGAGAAAAGAGAAAATACCTTAGAAAGAAAAGGAGAAGAGAAGGGGGGAAAAGTAAAGAGAAGAATAGAATTAAAAAAAAAAAGTAGTGAGAGGAGAGGAGAGAATAGCAAGGGAATGCTGATTAGGTTGAATGTGTTCGAAGAATAGAGCCTGTAGTTTAAGTCTGTACATCGCAGGCACTGCTTCAGTGGTCTGACTGGTCACGTGCTTCAATTCCTAAAAGAAGGTATAACCTAGAGATAAAGTATATGTTAGAGAGTTTTCTCGTGGCCCTCTCGTAGTGCATGCTATGTATGGTATCTCGCGTGGTATCCCGAGTTGCCATCTTAGTTTGTCCGCCCTTTGTATCCAAGGGCGCCCAAATCACTCTCGCAGGCACTCGTGGTCCCTGGGGGATGTGCTGGGCTAGGCTCCCGCGTGAGGCAGCAGGGACTCACCCAGGCCTCCCAGGCCGGCGTCTGGGGTTTCCGTGGGATGTGGCGGGATAGGCGCCCGTGAGAAAGGGCAGGGACCCGCGCAGGCCTCCCGGGCCGGCGTCTGGAGTCTCCGCGGGATGTGGCGGGCTAGGCGCCCGTGTGAAGGAGCAGGGACCCGCGCAGGCCTTTTGGGCCAGCGTCTGGGGTCTCCGGGGGATGAGCACTTAAATTTTTGATTTGACTTTTGTGAATGTTATTAGACAGAGGTTTAAATTAAATTGGGTATAGGTATTTAAGCTTTTTTAGATCAGTAAACTACAAGGTATTTCAGTTTCCTTTATACTATTGTTAATGAGATTTTTATGTCTATTTCTTCTCTATCATTATTAGTGTATAAGAAAATATTGAATTTTGCTTTTTAATTCTAAAGCCTGCCACTTTGTTATACATACTTATTCTTTCTAGAAGCTTTTTGGCATAATCTTTTTTGTTTTCTAAATATAGTATTATGTCATCAGCCAACAGTGAGAGCTTGAGTTTTCATTTCCTATCAGGATACACTTGATATATACTTCTTGCCTAATTTCTTTTGTCTGTTTGTATTTGGTCTACACCTGGTGAAACTTAGGGGTTACTTATGACTATGTGCTCAGAAATAGCCTCTGGCTTAGGGGACCATATAGGATGCCAGGGGATCCAAACACTGTCCTGGGTCAGTCACTTGCGAGGCAAATGCCCTAACACTGCACCTTCACATGGGCTCTATATTTTTTGCCTAATTTAAATGGCAAGTACTTCCAGTTCAATTTTGAATAAGAGAGGCAAGACAAGGAAACCTTGTCTTGTTACATATTTTAGAGAAAAGCCTTTCAGCTTATCTTTATTGAGTATAATATTAGTCATGGACTTTCTGTAAAACGTTTTGACTATTATATTTTTCGGTGTATAAGACAACTCAGTTTATAAGATGACCCCCAATATTTCCTGTTAAAATATAGGGTTTGGGCTATCTTTGCCATATAAGCCTACCTCTCTTTTAATTCACACCATATGGAAATTAAAAAATGTAAGAGATTGGGTGTCAGCTCAGGTGGCCTGAAGTGGGTTCCAGGTGACATTTTTAGGGGTCCTCTGGCTTCCCCCTCTTCCTACTCTAGGGGGTGGAGCATGGGAAGGAGGCTGGGCAGATATCTGGTTTATGGATCATTCTGATCCTGAAGGCCAGCTCTTCCCAGGCATGTGGTTAGGGGACACCCCACGCCAGAGGCCTTCTCCCTAGTTTGGGGGGGTGTTGGGAGACTTAGCAGGCCCCCAGACATTCCCCTATTTCTCCCCTGGACTCCAGGCCTTCCCTGGGTGCTGGCTCAAGTGGCCTGAAGTGGGTTCCAGGTGGACTCTTTAGGGGTCCTCAGGCTCACCCCATTCTAGGGGGATGGTGCATGGGGAGGAGGCCAGGCAGATATCTGGATTCCAGATCCCTCTGATCCTGGAGGCCAGTTCTTCCCAAGTATGGGGTTAGGGGACACCCCACGCCAGAGGCCTTCTCCCTAGATTGAGGGGTGCTGGGAGGCTTGGCACGCCCCCAGCTGTTCCACTATTTCTCCCCTGGACTCCAGGCCTTCCCTGTGTGCTGACTCAGGTGGTCTCTATAGTGGTCCTCAGGCTTTCCCTCTTTCTCTCCCTACACTAAGAGGGGGAATGCATGGGGAGGAGGGCGGGCATGTAGCACTGGTGTATGTTGAGACATTCACTGGTAATTTTTTTTCTCATTGGTTTCCATTGTAAAAACCTATATATATTGAAAATAAAAATGAGAGAATGGACTCTCAGGCTGGAAGAGACCAGTACTCTTTTCCTACTTGTTTACTCTCAGCAGCCTCTTGGCCTCTTCCTTCCTTTATAGTGTAACTGTGGTTGCCACCATACTATTTTTCTGATTAGTTCCCACTCAAATGCATTTCCTGATGTAGAACTTCAGGGAGTTATTTTGCAGACTCCAGAAGGCTAAATCACAGACCCAAGTGGTGTCCAAGATTCAGCACCCTCCTCCCAACTATTTCTAATGACATAAAAGGGGCATGCATATCTCCTTTGAATATTGTAGATATATTTCCTCAACCACTATAATTATTATTGAATAACCCCTTAAATGGTGACAACTGTGCTCACTGTCTTACGGTAGATGGTTTATTTTTTCCACTTTTTGTCTCTTCTTCTCTTTGTAAACTGTTCAATAGAAATTTTGGTGAAAGAGTCCCTCAGTTTAATGCTTATGTCTGAACCAAGTCACGGGGATTGTTGGACTTGTTCTTGTGGCCCCCATATGCACTGATAATGCCATGTAGCATTATTCCTTGTTTGCATAGTCACATTAAAATGGAAAAAACTATCCATATAAATAAGTTCTTATCTAATAGTGATAGGAACACACAAATCTTGTAGTGCAACGGGACCTTACACCCTGAACATTGACATAATGACATGGTACAGGCCTCAGAAGAATGGGCATTCTCCATTCACTGCTGAACCAGGGAAGCCATCTATGAAACATCCAATGTTGTCTATAAAATCACCTGGAAGCAATGCTCTACCAGGGAAGACCCTACTGCTTCTCTGACATCAATCTACTCAAAGTTTTCCCTTAACACTGAAAAGGCTTAACAACAACAACAACAACAACAACCTGCTTACTGAACAGGGCTTTCTGCATTGCCTTTAATTGTGGACATTACCCACACTACCCTGATTTCAATGTAGAATACACAGATTCCAGGATCTCTAATACAGAAACCTGATGCTAACAACAGAGACAATGTGAAAAATAAAACTGTACTGGCACAACAGTCAATGACCTGGATTGGACAAACTAGTTTGCCTGAAGCCTAGAAATGGTCTTATGTCAGGAAACTTCAGGGGAAGGGTCTCCTTGTATTTAGGCCAAGGCTTTTCCTTTCCATGCCCCCATATTTTGGTGGGCCTATGCAAATGATAATTGTCACTCTAACACCGTTTTTACTGTGCCCCTTTGACTCTAAACCTTAAATAATCGTTTTAAAATTTTGAGATTAACTTAAACTAATATGCCTGTGCATGGAAATGTAAAAAACTACTATGCCTTCAAGTTTAAGAAGTTACATAAATTTTATGGTTTTAGATTGCTTTGTGTACTGCTAAGAAATGTTATAATGTACTAAAATCTGGGGTCTTGAGGGGCAAAGTAATTGTACATGGGTTCTGTTTTATTTTTCTTAATGTTCTTTGACTGTAAGTTCAAAATTAAGGTGTCAGCAGGAGGATTTCTTCTGAGAACTCTGTTTTTGGGTGATTGTCCTTCCACTGTAACTTTACCTTGTCTTCTTTCTTTGCATCATTGTTTACATAATTAAAAATAAAAAAACGTAAGAGAAAAAGTAGAATCCTCAAAAGAGTAACAGTATATGTTTAATAAAGTAAGACTTTGGAATGCCCACAATAATTTTACATTTGTATTTTGTAGTGAGTGACTGTGATTTTTTTTTTATTTTGTTCTACATTGAGAGCTGGAAGAGGGGGCTTCTCCAAAAGCAGCTGGCTATGGTGCAATGATTAATAGGACTGCTAGAAAAAGACAGAGAGCCTCCTCTGTGTCCCATAAAAGCTTAACAAAGAACTGAGCACCTGAAAGCTTCATACCTGGCAGCTGAATGAGATACAGTGCTTGGTAACTTAGCTCCTCTGTGTGCCCTGAAAGATAAATCAGGACAAGCAAAAGACTGAGTGATGACTCCTGGCAACTAGATGAGATGCAGTGGTTACAGGGGGGTGGATCACTAGTCCCTGAAGCTGGAATAAGTTTTTGCATGCTGTATTCTGGCATATAAGACAACCCCCGACTTTTAAGAAGTTTTTTATGGGTTAAAAAGTTGTCTTTTGGGGACAGAGAGATAGCATGGAGGTGGTGCGTTTGCCTTTCATGCAGAAGGACGGTGGTTCAATTCCTGGCATCCCATATGGTCCTCTGTGCCTGCCAGGGGGCTATTTCTGAGAATAGGGTCAGGAGGAACACCTGAGCGCTGCCGGGTGTGACCCAAAGTCCAAAACAATAAGTTGTCTTTTACACCAGAAAATATGTTATATTGAGAAAAGTTGTTTCTATTCTCATTTTGTTGTGAATTTTTTTGTTCTGTTTTTGTTTTTTTTTTTGTTTTTTCGGGCCACACCCATTTGATACTCAGGGGTTACTCCTGGCTAAGTGCTCAGAAATTGCCCCTGGCTTGGGGGGGCCATATGGGACGCTGGGGGATCGAACCTGGCTAGCGCTTGCAAGGAAGACACCTTACCTCTAGCCGACCCTTGTGATATTTTTTATCATGAATTGGTGTTGGACTTTAAAAACTGCTTTACTCCGTCTATTGATATGATTATATGGGGTTTTGTTGTTGCTGATAAATTTTATTACATTGATTGACTTTTGTATAATAAATCATTCTTTTATCTCTAAAATAAAACCTATTTAGACCTGTCATATGACTTTCTTAATGACATATTGAATCCTATTTGCTAGTATTTTGTTGAGGACCATTGCATCCCTGATCATTAGAAATATTATTGTGTAGTGCTGTGTGTGTGTGTGTGTGTGTCATTTCTGTATGCTTTTGGTATCAGGATGATGATAGCTTCACAAAGATTATTTGGAAATATTTCACTATCTTCATTATCTTTGAAGAGCATTAAAGGAATTGGTAGTAGGTCCTCTAAAAGAAAATTTTGAAAGAAATCCATTGGGCCTGATATTTGTTTTATGGAAGACTTTTTATCCCATTTTAATTTCTTCAATGGATAGGTGTCTTCATATAAGCTAGGTAATTTGGTTCAAAACTGGGAGGTTATAAGTGTCCAAGAATTTATTCATTCAAGATTCTTTTGTTTTGTTTTGTTTGACATAGATTTTCTGAAAGTAGTCTCATATTGTATTTTTTGGATTTCAAATTCATTTATTTCTTCTCTAAGTGTATTTATAATTTTTCCATTTTTAGTTCATTTTGTTTTACACTTTCTAATTTTATTAGCTTTATAAGTTTCTTTGTAAGCCTCTTTTTTTGTATTTGCAAAGCTATAAAATTTCTTCTTAGTACCATTTATTTTTGCTGTGACACAAATTCCAATAGTTTGTTCTTTTTTCTAATATGTTCCAGAAATCTTTTTATTTCCTCTTTGATTTTTGTTTCTGACCAATAGTTCAATAGTGAGCTGTTTAATTTATAGGTGTTAAATATTTTCCTCTGTGTCTGTTTTTGTTTATTTACCTCTAATTTCAGGGCACTGAGATGGTAGCTTCTACAATTTTTATTCTCTTGCTTTTATGGTGGTTTGTTTTATGGGACAGCATGTGTTTTATTCTATAGAATGACTCATGTGCATTTGAGAAGAATGTTTATTCAGTTTTCTGGAAATAGGGAGCCCTTTTGTGTGTGTGTGTGTGTGTGTGTGTGTGTGTGTGTATTTCTCCCTTCAAAATCAGTTTGTTTTTGTTAAGTTTACCCTGCTTAACTGATCAAAAAGTGAGAGCACAGTGTTGAAATATATTATTATGTTGCTCTTGATGTCTTCAGACATATTTGTCAACAATTATTTTAAACATTTTTGGTTCATCACTGTGTGCATATGACTATGAGTATGATTTATTACCATTATATATATCCACTGGTTATTAAGAAATATCTATCTCAGTCCCTTATAATGCTTTTAAGTCTAAAATCTGTGTTATCTTGCTTATCAGGTGGCTTCTGTCCTACAGCATCAGTAAAATTTCAATGAATTCCCTTCAGGTAGAGTGGATTGCATGGGTGGCAAAATATGAAATATATAATAATGACACCACACACAAGTATGTGGGGTCAATGATGAATCTTCTGGCATGAGTGTGAAAAGTTTAATCTTTAAGCAGAGGGCTATCTATATGGGGCAAAACCAGTCATAGAGGTATAGAAAAAATGTTTACAATCACAAAACAAAGTTTATCAGTAAACACTAATTAAGCTATATGTGTGAGCCATAAAGATTTTGAGTTACAAAGGAGAAGGTTATAACTCAAGGCAGCTCTTTGCTAGCTTACTTCAAATGCAAGATCAGGGATTATCTAGGAACATGGTTTTCACTGAGCTGGGCTCTATTGTTTTAGAAGTCAAGTAATGGAAGGAGCCAGGTCTACTAAGGTGTGGCTCTTTTTTTCTGAGAATAGTCAATAGCCCAGGATCTGTATTCTGGCTACACCCTTGATACCCAGAAACTGAAGCTGCAAGGACATATTTGAAAGAGAGAAAAAATATTGTCCAGAAAAGAGGTTCTCTTAGTATTCTTTGGTGCTGGAACTTATGAGCCAAATTATTTGATTGAGGCTATAATTTTGCCTGAGATTTTACAAAGGAGAGCTAGCCAAATAATGACAGAAATGTACTACCAAGCGTGGATTTGTCTCTTCAGGAATTCCTCAACTATCCATGCAGGGGAAAAGAAGTTTACAGCAGGCCTTTTGAGGAACCCTGTGGAGGTCATTTCAGTTTTCTACACCAGGAAAACCTGGGGATATGCCTGGTGTGTCGCCTGAGATCCAATATGTTTATATATACACTCTGTGACTTATACATAGCTGGTGTATTTATTCCCTTAGTTTTGAAAGAACTAATTGTTATGTGGTTTTGTGCCACTTTTTGTAGGAGTTTGTTTTGGCTGTTGATCTGTCTTGTCTAAAATAAACTTTTCAGTTAGTCTTTTAAGGCTTGTTTTGAGTCTGTTAGTGTTTGAGCTGTTTATCCATGAAGCTGTGTATCCTGCTTTAAAATGTAAAGTATTTCTGTGTGTGAAGTACTCTTGGAAAAACATTCATTTCGTTGAGCTTTGTCACTATATTCTGCCTCTGCTTTAGTGCCTTAAGGGTTTCTTTTTTTTTTTTTTGGAATGATTTTTTTTTAATTTTATTTAAACACCTTGATTACATACATGATTGTGTTTGGGTTTCAGTCATGTAAAGAACGCCACCCATCACCAGTGCAACATTCCCACCACCAATGTCCCAAGTCTCCCTCCTCCCCACCTAACCCCTGCCTGTACTTTAAACAGGCTCTCCATTTCCCTCATACATTCTCATTATTAGGAAAGTTCAGAATGTAGTTATTTCTCTAGTTAAACTCATCACTCTTTGTGGTGAGCTTCCTGTGGTGAGCTGGAACTTCCAGCTCTTTTCTCTTTTGTGTCTAAAAATTATTATTGCAAGAATGTCTTTCATTTTTCTTAAAACCCATAGATGAGTGAGACCATTCTGTGTTTCTCTCTCTCTCTGGCTTATTTCACTCAGCATAATAGATTCCGTGTACATCCATGTATAGGAAAATTTCATGACTTCATCTCTCCTGACAGCTTCATAATATTCCATTGTGTATATGTACCACAGTTTCTTTAGCCATTCATCTGTTGAAGGGCATCTTGGTTGTTTCCAGAGTCTTGCTATGGTAAATAGTGCTGCAATGAATATAGGTGTAAGGAAGGGGTTTTTGTTCTGTATTTTTGTGTTCTTAGGGTATATTCCTAGGAGTGGTATAGCTGGATCATATGGGAGCTCGATTTCAAGTTTTTGGAGGAATCTCCATATCGCTTTCCATAAAGGTTGAACTAGACAGCATTCCCACCAGCAGTGGATAAGAGTTCCTTTCTCTCCACATCCCCGCCAACACTGTTTATTCTCATTCTTTGTGATGTGTGCCATTCTCTGGGGTGTGAGGTGGTATCTCATCGTTGTTTTGATTTGCATCTCCCTGATGATTAGTGATGTGGAGCACTTTTTCATGTGTCTTTTGGCCATTTGTATTTCTTTTTTGTCAAAGTGTCTGTTCATTTCTTCTCCCCATTTTTTGATGGGATTAGATGTTTTTTTCTTGTAAAGTTCTGTCAGTGCCTTGTATATTTTGGAGATTAGCCCCTTATCTGATGGGTATTGGGTGAATAGTTTCTCCCACTCAGTGGGTGGCTCTTGTATCCTGGGAACTATTTCCTTTGAGGTGCAGATGCTTCTCAGCTTAATATATTTCCATCTGTTAATCTCTGCTTTCACTTGCTTGGAGAGTGCAGTTTCCTCCTTGAAGATGCCTGTAATGTCCTGGAGTGTCTTGCCTATGTGCTGTTATATATATCTTATGGTTTTGGGGCTGATATCGAGGTCTTTAATCCATTTGGATTTTACCTTCGTACATGATGATAGCTGGGGGTCTAAGTTCAATTTTTTGCAAGCAGCTATCCAATTGTGCCAACACCACTTGTTGAAGAGGCTTTCCCTGAGCATTTAGGGTTTCCTGCTCCTTTATCAAAAATTAGTTGATTGTATGTCTGGGGAAAATTTTCTGAGTATTCAAGCCTATTCCACTGATCTGAGGGCCTTTCCTTATTCCAATACCATGCTGTTTTGATAACTATTGCTTTGTAGTACAGTTTAAAGTTGGGGAAAGTAATTCCTCCCATATTCTTTTTCCCAATGATTGCTTTGGCTATTCGAGGGTGTTTATTGTTCCAAATGAATTTCAAAAGTGTCTGATCCACTTCTTTGAAGAATGTCATGGGTATCTTTAGAGGGATAGCATTAAATCTTTATAATGCCTTGGGGAGTATTGCCATTTTGATGATGTTAATCCTGCCAATCCACGAGCAGGGTATGCATTTCCATTTCCGCGTGTCCTCTCTTATTTCTTGGAGCAGAGTTTTATAGTTTTCGCTGTATAGGTCCTTCACATTTTTAGTCAAGTTGATTCCAAGATATTTGAGTTTGTGTGGCACTATTGTGAATGGGGTTGTTTTCTTAATGTCCATTTCTTCCTTATTACTGTTGGTGTATAGAAAGGCCATTGATTTTTGTGTGTTAATTTTGTAGCCTGCCACCTTGCTATATGAGTCTATTGTTTCTAGAAGCTTTTTGGTAGAGTCTTTAGGGTTTTCTAAGTAGAGTTTCATGTCATCTGCAAATAGTGAGAGCTTTACTTCTTCCTTTCCTATCTGGATTCCCTTGATATCTTTTTCTTGCCTAATCGCTATAGCAAGTACTTCCAGTGCTATGTTGAGTAGGAGTGGTGAGAGAGGACAGCCTTGTCTTGTACCAGAATTTAGAGGGAAGGCTTTTAGTTTTCTCCGTTGAGGATAATATTTGCCGTTGGCTTGTGGTAGATGGCTTCAACTAGATTGAGAAAGGTTCCTTCCATTCCCATCTTGCTGAGAGTTTTGATCAAGAATGGGTGTTGGACCTTATCAAATGCTTTCTCTGCATCTATTGATATGATCATGTGGTTTTTATTTTTCTTGTTATTGATGTTGTGTATGATGTTGATAGATTTACGGATGTTAAACCAGCCTTGCATTCCTGGGATGAAACCTACTTGATCATAGTGGATGATCTTCTTAATGAGGCATTGAATCCTATTTGCCAGGATTTTGTTGAGGATCTTTGCATCTGCATTCATCAGCGATATTGGTCTGTAATTTTCTTTTTTTGTAGCATCTCTGTCTGGTTTAGGTATCAAGGTGATGTTGGCTTCATAAAAGCTATTTGGAAGTGTTTCCGTTTGTTCAATTTCATGAAAGAGTCTTGCCAGGATTGGTAGTAGTTCCTCTTGGAACGTTTGAAAGAATTCATTAGTGAATCCATCTGGGCCTGGGCTTTTGTTTTTCGGCAGACCTTTGATTACCATTCTAATTTCATCAATGGTGATGGGGTTGTTTAGATATGCTACATCCTCTTCCTTCAACCGTGGAAGATTATAAGAGTCCAAGAATTTATCCATTTCTTCCAGGTTCTCATTTTTAGTGGCGTAGAGTTTCTCAAAGTAGTTTCTGATTACCCTCTGAATCTCATGTCAGTAGTGATCTCTCCTTTTTCATTCCTAATACGAGTTATCAAATTTCTCTCTCTCTCTTTCTTTGTTAGGTTTGCCAGTGGTCTATCAATCTTGTTTATTTTTTCAAAGAACCAACTTCTGCTTTTGTTGATCTTTTGGATTGATTTTTGGGTTTCCACTTCATTGATTTCTGCTCTCAGCTTTGTTATTTCCTTCGTTCTTCCTATTTTTGGGTCCTTTTGTTGAGCATTTTCTAGTTCTATTAGCTGTGTCATTAGGCTACTCAGGTAAGCTCCTTCTTCCTTCCTGATGTGTGCTTGCAAAGCTATAAATTTTCCTCTCAGTACTGCTTTTGCTGTGTCCCATAAGTTCTGATAGTTTGTGTCTTGATTGTCATTTGTTTCCAAGAACCTTTTGATTTCCTCCTTGATTTCATCTCGGACCCACTGGTTATTGAGTATGAGGCTGTTTAACTTCCAGGTGTTAAGGTTTTTCTTCTGAGTCCCTTTGGAATTCACAAATAATTTCAGAGCCTGTGGTCAGCAAAGGCAGTCTGCAAAATTTCTATTCTCTTGATATTATGGAGGTATGTTTTATGTGCCAGCATGTAGTCTATCCTGGAAAATGTCCCATGTACATTGGAGAAGAATGTGTATCCAGGTTTCTGGGGGTGGAGTGTCCTATATATATCCACTAAGCCTCTTTCTTCCAATTCTCTCCTCAGGTCTAGTATATTCTTGTTGGGTTTCAGTCTGGTTGACCTATCCAGTGTTGACAAAGCCGTGTTGAGGTCCCCCACAATTATTGTGTTATTATTGATATTATTTTTCAGATTTGTCAACAGTTGTATTAAATATTTTGCTGGCCCCTCATTCGGTGCATATATGTTTAGGAGAGTTATTTCCTCCTGCTCTACATACCCCTTGATTAATATAAAATGTCCATCTTTGTCCCTTACAACCTTCCTGAGTATAAAGTTTGCATTATCTGATATTAGTATGGCCACTCCAGCTTTTTTATGGGTGTTGTTTGCTTGGATAATTTTTCTCCAGCCTTTTATTTTGAGTCTATGTTTGTTCTGACTATTCATGTGTGTTTCTTGTAGGCAGCAGAAGGTTGGATTGAGTTTTTTGATCCATTTAGCCACTTTGTGTCTCTGACTGGTGCATTTAGTCCATTGAGTTTGAGAGAAAGAATTGTCCTGGGATTTAATTCCATCTTTATATCGAAATTTGGTGTGTCTCTTGGTTAGTCTTGTCTTAAATTAGGTCTTTCAGTTTTTCTCTTAAGACTGGTTTGGACTCTGTAAAGTTTCTGAGCTGCTTTTTGTCTGTGAAACCATGTATTCTTCCGTCAAATCGGAAAGTGAGTTTTGCTGGGTATAGTATTCTGGGTGAAGCATTCATTTCATTCAGTCTTGTCACAATATCCCACCACTGCTTTCTGGCATTGAGTGTTTCTGGTGACAGGTCTGCTGTAAATCTCAAGGACGCTTGTTTGAACGTAATTTCCCCTTTTGATCTTGCTGTTTTCAGAATTCTGTCTCTATCTGTGGGATTTTTCATTGTTACTAGGATGTGTCTTGGGGTGTTTTTTCTGGGGTCTCTTTTGGTTGGTACTCTTTGAGCATGTAGGATTTGATCACCTATATTCTTTAGCTCTGGAAGTTTCTCTTTAATGATGTTCTTGACCATTGATTCTTCCTGGGAATTTTCTTCCTGGGTCTCTGGGACTCCAATGATTCTTAAGTTGTTTCTGTTGATCTTATCATAGACTTATATTTTCATCTGTTCCCATTCTTTGACTAATTTTTCCGTTGTCTGCTCATTTGCTTTAAGTTTTTTGTCCAATCTCTCCTGCTGTATGGAATTGTTATGTATCTCATCTTCCACAGCACCAAGTCTATTCTCAGCTTCTGATACCCTGTCCCAGAGCTTATCCATTTTGTCATTCACTTCGTTTACTGACTTTTTCAGGCCTGTTAATTGATATGTTATTTCAGTTTGGAGTTTTGTGATTTCTGTCTTCATATTTTCTTGGTTCTTATTAGTGTTCTGTTCAACTCGATTCATGGTTTCTTTGAGTTCTTTGAACATATTCCATATTGCTAGTCTAAAGTCCTTATCTGAGAGGTTGATTAGTTGGTTGGCCATTATCTGGTCATCAGAATTGTCCTCTTCATTCTCTATGTCTGATGCTGGCCTGAGTTGTTTCCCCATTGTCACACTTGTATTTTGGGTTTTTCTACGTGTTGTGGTGGTATTCATTGGCTATATGATGTAGGCAGCTCACTTCTCTGGCTCCGCCCTTTCTGGATAGGCTGACTTGTCTCTAAGGGAGGGGAGTCCTCCGTGGGTGAAGCCTCACACTGGATCAAATCTTAGGCCCAAGCATTCAACGAAGAAAACAGTCCAAAAAGGAATGCTTGCTTCTGTGTTATAGCTCAGTTCTTAGTGTGATTTTTTCTTCTTGTTACGATGGTGTTCTTTTCTTAGAACGCTCTGCTGGAGTGTCTTTTGCCCCACTCCCAAGAGTTTCACGCAAGAGGACAGTAGAGAAACATTTACAAGGAGCACTCACAGTTGGACTCCACTGGGCGGGTGCAGATTCGTGGCTTTTCCCTGCCTGATGTCCCAAACAGGGCAGCTGGCTTCTGCGAAAGCCCGCCGGTTTTCACGTTCTGGAGACCCGCCCTGGAAAAAAAATGCCTTAAGGGTTTCTTGGGTAAACCTGCAGTAAATCTTAAATATAATTTTCCTTTTTGGTCTTGCTGTTTTTAGTATTCCATGACTATCTTTTGGTACTTTATTGTGATTAGGATATGTCCTAAGTGTATAGATTTGTACATCTTTGGAATGGTACTATACAGGACATGCAGAATTTGGTTGCATACACTCTTTTTAAAAAATACTTTAAACACCTTGATTACAAACATGATAGTAGTTGGGGTTTAGTCATATAAATAATACCCCCCTTCATCACCAGTGTCCCACTCTTTAGTATTTTTAGTTTCTACGGAATGATGTACTTGACTGTTGAGTCTTCACGTAGATTTTGTTTTTGAGTCTCCAGGAATCCAATGATTCTTATGTTGGTTTTAATGAATTTATCAAAAACTTATTTGCTTTCCGTGAAAGCTGACCAAATACATTCACAAAAGCAATGAATGAGTTTTACTCTTTTTCTAAATCTCCATCATCACTTGTTGTTCATGTACTTCTTGATGTGTACAATTTTATGTGATGCTTAAGTTGATAAGACATTGCAGTTTTGATTTGCATCTCTCTGTCAGTTAATGATTTGAGACATTTTTCATATTCCTTTTAGCATCTGTATTTATTTTTTGAGGACATTTCTATTCATCTATACTCCCCATTTTGGATGGGCTAGATGTGCTTTTCTTGTTAATCTCTTTTGTCTTCTTATATATTTTAGGTAATAACCTCATCAGCATGGTATTGGGTGAATATATTCTCCCATTCTGTGTGAGAGTTTGTAACATGGCAGTCACTAACTTAAAGGTGCAGAAGCTTCTTGTTTAATTTTTCATTGCCTCTATATGTTTGTTCAGTAATCTTTTATTTTTTTATTGGGGGTGTTGGGTCATACCATGACACTCAGGGGTTACTCCTGACTATGTGCTCAGAAATTGCTCCTGGATTGGGGGACCATATGGGACACTGGGGATCCGTCCTAGATCAGCTATGTGCAACTCAAATACCTTATCACAGCACTGCTGATCCAGCCCTGATCTTTTATTCTTGAACATAACATTAAGTTAAATTTCATGAAAGGTTCTGTCTATAATTTTCTCTTTATATTTTAAGGTTAATATGTGATATTGAGTTTTTTAATCCATTTTGATTTGGCCTTTATATATAGTGTCAGGAAGAAGTCTCTTTCTTCAGTTTCTTGATGTAATCTATCAAGTTTCTCAGCATACTTATTAAAGAGACTTTCCTTGCATCACTTTATGTTTGATCTTTATAAAAAATAATTTTCTGTATGCAGGGGATATGTCTCTTAATATTCAATTATACTCTGCTGATCTGAAAGTCTCTATTCCAAGAATATAATATTTTAATCTCTTTGCAATTGTTTGAGGTTAGTAAAGATGATATCCCCATATTCTTTTTTCAAATATTTTTTTATTTGTTAGTGGAGAGATTATTTTTATATAAATTTCATATGTCTTTTATATATTATTTTTAAAAACATCATTTGAATCTTGATAGAACATCATTTGTATCTTTATAGAAATTGCATTTAGGGTGTAGTCATTTTAATCATGTTATTTCTCCCAATCCATAAGCAGAAGCTATATATCCTTTTCTGACACCTCTTCTTTCTTGCAGAAGTGTTTTGGTATTTCTCTTTGTCTTCTTAGTTAATTTAATACCAAGATACTATACTAGCTTTTCTGAGGCATGGCTATGAATGGATTATTGTTAATGATTTTGTTTTTTTTTATCATTTGGATATAGGAAATCCAAGGACTTTTGTGTGTTACTTTTATAGCTTACCATCTGCTACATTTCTAAAAGTTCTTTTGTTTCTAGTAGCACCGCCCGCATAGCATTCATCATTGTGTATGGGATGTGCCTTGGGGCCTTGGGGTGTTTTTATTTGCATCTTGTTTATCTGGTACTCTGGGAATCTAGTATATGCATGCAATCTTCAGCTCTGGAAAATATTCAGCAATACCTTTGCTGCTTCTTTATCGATTTTTTTCCCTCTTTCCCTCTAGAATCACAGTGATTGTTATGTTGCTGCTATTGAATATATCCCAAAGTTATATTGTTAAATTTCATTTATTTTCAGGATATTTTTTCCATTTCAAGACTTTTTACATCTTGTTGTTGTCTGGAGAATATCTTTAAGTTATCTCTAAGTCACTAATTCATAAGCAGCTGTTACTCTGCTAGTGAGGCTATCCAAGAATTTTTTATTTTACTCAACAGTGTTTTATTTATGACCATTCTGTTGGTATTTTTTTTATCAGTTTTTGCTCTCATATCCTCCTGTGATTATTTGGCATTCTATTCTATTGTTTGTTTCATCTCATTAAATATCCTAAACATTTCAACATTAAACTTCATTGCAGAGAGGATATATAGAAGATTAATAATAACTGAGTCTATAGAATTGCACCCTTCACCCACATATGCATGGTGGGGTTTCAGGCTACTTTACTATGGTTCATTTTGGAGTTTTAAAGTGCTTCTAAGTTTCTGCCTGGCAGGAAAGTCTCAGGATAGTCAATGTTGGTGAGAGATTAGATAGTGGATGTGGAAGAGGCCTCTGGTTGTGGCCTCTACACGGGTACTCAGTTTGTAGTTTGTTCTGTTGTATTAATCTGGGAACCTCTATGCAGCCACACCAGTGCTGTTGCTGTCCCTGTGCTGGTACTTTTGAATGGATATTGACACCTGATCACATCTGATGAAAAAAAGAAAGGGAAGAGATGGAAATCTAAGTTCTTTCACAATCCTTTTAAAACTTGATTTTCTGAAGAAGTTAACCCCAAACCAATTAATGTTCTTTTCTACCTCAGGCAATTTTACTTGAAATATTCTTCAAAAATCAAAAATTATTGGGTTTGATTAAAAACATTTCTTATGTATATACTTAAAGTATACTTTAAATTAATTGTAGGGGCTGGAGTGGTGGCACAAGAGGTAAGGAATCTGTCTTGCATGAGCTAGACTAGTATTGACAGCAATTTGATCCCCTGGCATCCCATATGGTCCTCCAAATGAGGAGCAATTTCTGAGTGCATAGCCAGGAGTAACCCTGAATCATCAATGGGTGTGTCCTCCAAAAATAAATAAATAAATTGAGTGTAAAGAATTTTGATAGTGATCTATAAAACCTATTTTAATTCACTCAGTTCTCAAAAATAATGAGTTTTTAACAAATTTATGCTTGTTAGATTCATTAAAAATTCTAAAATTGTGAAAAATTGATGAGAGCTTTAGGTATCAAACCAGTTCGTTTAGGTATTTTTCTTAAACTGAGCCACAATATCACTAATTTATATATTACAATATTAAATTTCCATTGTTAACCATTGATATGATTAAAGTAATTAAAACTTCTCATTGGATTCTTCAAAATCTCAGCATATTTAAATACATGTTTGAAAACATTTTCTTTATAGGATCAAAAGTATATGTTTCATGGAAAAATATAACAATCGAATTCTAAAAATAGCATCAAAAGTGTTAACTATGAACTTCTTTGTGAATTGTAAATAGGATAAAGAATGTAATATAGTTTAGATAAAACAGTGACTTCAAAATATGCAAAAGTGTACATGAATATATTTTCTTGTTCACAATGTTTCTTCTTTTTCCCTTTCTTCTCTTAAATTGATATTTGTAGCCTCTAGAAAGACTCCTCCCATTTTTTTCTTGTTTTATTTTTGCCATTTTATTTTACTTTTTTTTTCTTTCCTAAAAACATAACCACATAATTTGAGCTATCTTGTTCTGCCTCACAAATTGAGGGGGAAATAATGGAGGATACCAAGTTAAGAAGTCGTATGAACATTAAGTAGAAATAAAAAATGATCAGACTTAAACAGCAAATCTAAAGCCAATGACAACAGAATTGACATCCACTCTACAACATGCTAGACACAGAGGGGACCACTTATACTAGCAATCCAGGGGGTAAAAGAAGGGATTATGGGATGCATGCTAGGACAAGAGTAGAGAGATGACAACATTGGTAGTGTGAATGCCTCTGATTCAATATCAATATATACCTAAAAAATTACTGTGAAAAAGTTGTAATTCACTTTGGTCATAATGAAAATTAAAAAAAAAGTTACAGGACAAGTGCCTAGTACAGTAGTTATTACATAGAAAATATTAAATAAACTAAGTTGATATTAAAATGTTTTTGCTAGATTAAATATATTGGGCATAGATTTGAAGTGATTTTATAATTTTGAGTACTTTTAAAAATTTTAAGAAAACATAAATTTGAAACAAAGGTATGAGCTATTAATGAGCGGTTAAATATGTTAAACCAAAAGTAGCATTTTAAATTTCATTCTTATTTTTATGAAAAAGTGTAACTTAAACATTTACATTGGTCTTGTTTTATACTCAACTGAAAAAAGAACTCTACTTATGTATAAAGAAATGGTTAAAAACAATTATAAACCTAAAGTAATGTGTTCAGAAGACGTAATATTTCAAAATATAATCAGGTTAATAATAGCATGCGGGGCCTGGCGGTGGCGCTAAAGGTAAGGTGCCTGCCTTGCCTGCGCTAGCCTTGGACGGACCGCGGTTCAATCCCCCGGGCATCCCATATGGTCCCTCAAGCCAGGAGTGACTCCTAAGCGCATAGCCAGGAGTAACCCCTGAGCGTCACCAGGTGTGGCCCCCAAAAACCAAAAAAAAAAAAAAAAAAGAATGTTTTGGGGCCGGGCGGTGGCGCTAAAGGTAAGGTGCCTGCCTTACCTGCGCTAGCCTAGGACGGACCGCGGTTCGATCCCCCAGCGTCCCATATGGTCCCCCAAGCCAGGAGCGACTTCTGAGCGCATAGCCAGGAGTAACCCCTGAGCGTCACCGGGTGTGGCCCAAAAACCAAAAAAAAAATAATAATAATAATAATAATAGCATGCTATTCTGATGATCCAACTGTAATGCCAAAGAGTATATAAACAAACTGTAAATAGTGATAAAGAAAGTCTTATACAGGGTAAAAATAATGAATACATAGGCAGATTTTGATTTGTTTACATTGTTTTGGTTTTGCTAATTAGTTTATATTTTCTACTAAAAATTACTATAAATCTGGTGCCAGAGCAATAGTGAAGCAGTAGGGCATTTGCCTTTCACGTGGCTGATCCAGGATGGATCTCTGTATGATCCCTGTGTCAAATATGGTCCTCCAAGCCAGAAGTGATTTCTGAGAGCATATCTAGGAGTAACCTGAGCATCACCAGGTGTGGCCCAAAAATACAAAAAAAAAAAAAATATATATATATATATATATATATAAGTTTTATCATCAAATGTAAGTTTAATAGCTGTATTTTAAAATGTAAAAATCACTTATAAACATACATATAGATTAAAAGTGGAAGAATTTGAAATGTTAAGATATGCTAAATTTAAAAGAACTCTGATTTTTCTTTTTTATTTTACAATTACTTTATTATTTTAATTTTATTTTTGATCAAAGTGGTTAACATATCTTTCACAGTAATATTTTAGGTACATATTAACATATTAATGTCAGGGGAATTCCCACCACCGAAGTTGACCTCCATCCACCTCCATTCCCAGCATGCAGCCCATATCCCACTCCCTTACCGCCCGGGTTGCTAGTATAAGTGATCCCTTCTGTATCTAGCTTGTTGTAGATTGGGTATCTATTCTGTTGTTGTTGGCTTAGGATTTGTTGTTGAAGTCTGATCATTTTTGTTACTATTTAATGATCATTCAGTTGTTTGGACTGGGTACTATCTATTATTTCCCTCTCAATTTGAGGGCAGAACAAGATGGTTCAAGTTATGTGGTTCTGTTTGAGAAAGAAAAAAAAGAAAGAAATAAAATGTGGTGAGAATGGCACAGGCCGAAAATGGGCAGAGTCCTTCTGGAGGATTAAACATCAGTTTTGAGAGAAGAAAGAGAAAAAGGGAAGAGAATCACCACAGCAATACAAAAAGAAAAATCAAACAAGAAATCCAATGAGCACCACAGCAATATACACAAGCACCACACAATAATGATGCTTCTAAAACAAAATCAAAACAGCACAAAAAAAGCAAGAAAACAACAATGACAATAACAAAACCAAAAAGAAAAAACCACCTTAAAATTTGTGTTTTTTTTCTTTTTTTCTTCTGCATAGACATAGTAAATATTGGGGGAAATTAGAAAGGGAATTCCCTTGGCCTAAGTGATACAGGGTTTCTCCACCTTTGAAGTATATTGTCATTAGATTAACTACAGACTCCTTGCATGCATAGGGTTCCCCTTTGTCTTTTGAGTTTATTTTTTGGGGTGTGGGATCCAGAGCTCATTTTCATCCCACACCCTGGTCTTCTTGAGATTGAAAAATTTGCAACAGAGAGGTTTTGGGTAGAGTTCTTGTGGTGGGGATTCTTTTTTTTTATCTGAGTCCAATATCAAACAACAGTCCACAAGAGAGGTGAAAAGATGGGCCATACAGCATGTGTCAGCAAGGGTGTTGATTTTAGTTTCTTGCCCAGGAAGAGGTGTGTGTTTAAGTGGGTGTCCCTTTGCTTGGGTGCTGGGTAGTGGCTTATTGAGTCGGAGGTCGGTCTTGTTACCTAATGGGTTAAGTACTGGGAGTAAAGAGCTTTAATAAGGTAGGAAATAGGTTGGGATTGGGGGGTGAAGGGGTAGTCAAATTTCTGAAAGGGGGGAGAGGGATATATGGGAGAGACTATATACATTATAGGTATGGGTTGTTTGCATTTTAGGTTTGACTCTCACGGAGGAGTCCTATCTCTGTGTGCTCATGCCCACATACAAACATACAATAGTTAGCTTATGTATAGCTTAATAAGAAGAGCGGGGAAGAGCCAGAAATAAGAGAAAAGATAAATAGGTAAACATAGTACAAATAAAGTAAAGAAACTAATAGATCAGCTAAGAGAGATTGGGCTGGTGTGTTGAAGTTGGGAGTTTTTCTCAATTTCTTGGGATTTTGTTAGTGATGGGGTTGGGCTTTTCTGAATGAGGGTTTCAGGATAGGTGATGACTGGAGCAATTTTGGATACACATAGGTTTTGTGTCTCGAGTACTAAGCAATGTGTTAGTGAGGTTTATCTATATAAGTGGTTACCCTATGTAATGCAGCACATTTTCTATAAGGAAAGTAACAGTGTGATTTTCATTTGACATGGATAGAATTGATGATAAAGAGGAGGAAATGGTAGAAGAAGAAAAGGGAAAAAGAAGAGGTGAGAGAGAAAAAAAAGGAAATATTAGTTTGTATAACCGTGTTTGATGAGTAGGTCCTATAATATAAGTCTGTGGGTCAGGGATGCCTGCTTCAGTGGTCTGGCTGGTCACATGCTTCAGAGGGCTAATAGAGGGCATAATCTAGAAATAAGGGGTATGTTAAAGTATTTACTCCAGACTTTTTCATAATACAGACTGGATATGTTCTCCAGTGTGATTGGTCACCAAGGTGTCATTCTAGGTTTTCCCTCGTTGTATCCAAGGACCCGGTAGACAGAAAAGCTGAGAGGTTATTTGAAATATAGTAAGATTAAGGCATTATATCTTATTGTTATGGAACTCTGTTGCTGGAGTCACTGACTTCCCATCATACTCTTTACCTATACTCCTGTATAAGATCCCTAAGACAATATTATGGGTCTTTGTAGTAAAAAGTTGCTTACATACTTGTTCTCTCTATGCTGCGTGTCTCTGCTGTTGCTTGTTACTTTATGGTATAATGCGTAGTCAAGGCTTTTTGTTGATTCTCTTCCACTTGTTTTGGACACTACTCACCAGTAAATGTTGATAATTACCTTGTTTGAAGTTTCTACCCTGTTAAACTGTTGTATTTGTTCATGGAGTGTTACATGTATATATATGGTGTATATTCTAGGAACTTCAGAATAGTGCTATCATTGTGCTTATCTTTCAATTTCTGGCTTACTTCATTTAACATAATATTTTCTAGATCCATTCATGTTGCTGCAAAGTCTATGATTGTATCATTTCTAACAGCTATGTAATATTCCATTGTGTATAGATACCACATCTTCATGATCCAATCGTCTGTTGTTGGGCATTGAGGTTGGTTCTAAATCTTAGCTATTGTACTGAGTGCTGCAATTAATAGTAGGGTGCACACGTGCTTTGAGATGAATATTCTTCCATCTTGAGGATAGATCCCCAGTAGAGCAATTACTGGGTCATATGGCAGCTCGATTCTGAGTTTACTGAGCACTCTCCAGACTGATTTCCAAAAGGGTTGGAATAGGGGGCATTCCCACCAGCAGTGGATGAGAGTTTCTTTCATACCACATCCCCGCCAATAGAGGTTTTCCCCGTTACTTTTTATGTGGACCATCCTCACTGGTGTAAAGTGGTACCTCATTGTTGTCTTGATTTGGAATTCCCTAATGATGATTGAAGGTGAGCATGTTTTCATGTGTCTGTTGGCCATCTTTCATTCTTCCTCCAAGAAACGTCTAGTCATTTATTCTCCCCATTTTTCTATGGCTTTATTAGATTTTGGAGGGCTCAGCTTTCTGATTGCTTTTTTGCTGAGTGTTTTCAACATGAATGGATGTTGGATTTTGTCAAATGCCTTCTCTGTGTCAATTGATATAATCATATAATTTTTGTCTACCTTATTGTTGATGTGGTGTATAATGTTGATTGATTTGCATATGTTGAACCATCCTTGCATTCCTGGTATGAAGCCCACTTGGTCAGGGTGTATGATCTTTTTGATGCATTGCTGAATTTGGTTTGCTAAGATTTTGTTGAGGATTTTTGAATCTATGTTCATTAGTGAAATTGGTCTGTAGTTTTCATTCTTGGCAGTGCCTTTGCCATCTTTGGGAATGTGATATTCGGCTCATAAAAGGATTTAGAAAGGATTCTTGTCTTTTCAATGGATTTGAAGAGCCTGTTGATCAGTGATAGTAATTGTTCTCGGACTGTTTGATAGAATTCCCCTGTAAATCCATCTGGACCTGAACTTTTGTTCTTGGGGAGTTTCTTAATTACTGATTCAATTTCCTCAGATGTGATTGGCCTGTTCAGGCTTTCTATATTCTCCTTGTCCAGTGCTGAAAGATTATATTTTTCTAGGAAACTGTCTATTTCTTCTGGGTTCTCTAGCCTAATTAAGTATAGTTGCTTGTAATATGACCTCATGATGTGTTTTATTTCTTGTGGTCCTGTTGTAATTTCTCCACTATTATTTATCTTCCTACTTATTTGGGTGTTTTCCCTATTTTTGGTGAGTCTTGCCAGTGTTTGTCTATCTGGTTTATTCTTGCAAAAAAAAAATCCTTGTCTCACCTATTTTCTGTATTGTTTTCTGTTTCTACATTTTTTCTGCTCTGGTTTTGATTATTTTTCATCCTCTGGAGGTGTTTGGGTTTCTTTGCTCTTGTTTTCCAGATCCTTGAGGTGACCCTTTAGACTGCTGATTTAGTCATTTTCCTTTTTCCTAAGATAGGGCTGCATTGCTATGCGTTTTCCCCTAAGTTTGCTTTTGCTGTGTCCCACAGATTTTGACACAAGTTGTCTCTTCATTATCATTTGTCTCAAGGAACTTTTTTTTTTATTTCTTCCTTGAGTTCCGCTTTGATTCAGCTATTGTTGAGCAGCATGTTGTTTAATCTTCATGTGTTGGATTTTCTCCATTGCTTTCTTGCAGTTCATTTTGACTTCTGTTGCATAATCTGATAGGGTACTTCTGTTGATCCTTACATTTTCTCATAGTTGCTTTTAGGACTTCCTCTCTTGGGTCTGTGCATTTTGGTGGACTTGAAAATTTTTCTGATTTCTCATCATCTCCCCTATTAATGTTTTCCTTAGTTTACTCATATTTCTTTGCATGTATTGGCTTGGCTAGGAGTGCTGTGCCTTCAGGTTTCAGCCTGCTTTTGCCACCTATGGTGTTGGACTGTGTCCCTTTTCTAGAGTGTGGCTTCATGTGGTCTGTTGGCCGAGGTCGCTGTGCTTTGGAGCCTCCCCCATCCTCCTGTCAAGCCTAATCAAGTGCCCTTCCCCTCCTCCTGCTATCTAGACAGCTCTGCTCCTGGTCACAATGGCTGATGGCACCATTGAGTCTAGTTCACTCGCCCTCTTTCCCACCTATGGGGTCAGAGGTTGTCTGGCTAGAGAACACTCTGGAGTTTAGCCGGTTCTCCTCTCCCCCTCCTGAGAGGTAGCAGGGACTGCCATGCGCCTTTCTTCCAGACCATGCTCTGCTCCGGATTCCCACCAGCTCACCACCCACTGCTGCTCCTCTCTCCACCTCCTAGCAAGCTGAAGGAGAGACTCTCAAGAAACCCCGCAACCAGTACCTGGCAGCCCAGGCTCAGCAACTGGCTCCTGACGGCTCCCCCTCCAGCACCACTCCTCTCTCCACCTCCTAGCAGGCCGCAGGAGAGACTCTCAAGAAACCCTGATTACAGTACCTGGCAGCCCAGGCTCAGCACTAGGTTCCCCCCTCCACCACCACTCCTCTCTCTGCCTCTTAGCAGGCTGCAGAGAACTCCGATCTTTTTCTGATCTTTAGTATAAGTAGGCAAAAAACCACAAGCAAACAGTGACATTTTTATTCATAAAAAGCTACATATTTAATTATTAAAGGGTAGATTCTATATGAAAATGACTCATTCAATGTTATAACTACATTCACATTCATGTTAGTGCTTTGTGTTCATTTATGGCTCATAACTCCTAACACTCCTTAGATAATTGCCTTGTGCACTAGAAGAAATTACTGCATGCCACAAGACTTTGATTATCTACACTTTGCTATTCTTTTTTTTTTTTTTTTTTGGGCCACACCCAGTAACGCTCAGGGGTTACTCCTGGCTATGTGCTCAGAAGTTGCTCCTGGCTTGGGGGACCATATGGGACACCGGGGGATCGAACCGCGGTCCGTCCAAGGTTAGCGCAGGCAAGGCAGGCACCTTACCTTTAGCGCCACCGCCCGGCCCCCACTTTGCTATTCTTACACCTGTTTTTTTTTTATGCTTCCTGTCAAAGAATATTATTTGAAAAAATAACAAGAGAATTTAAAAACTAAAATTAAAGTGGCTTAATAATAGCCCAATAGATAGTACAGTGGGTAGACACTCGCCTAGCACACAATGCACTCAAGTTGGAGTCTTGGACTAAGAGTTCTAGAATTCTGGCAGGTTGATCAATTAGTATAGAGTCAGGAGTAAGCCCTAAGCTATGCTGGCTATACCCTCCTCCAAATGATAAAAATAACAACAACTAAAAAAAAAAAACTACTACTCTCTAAAGTGAACTTAGGGTCCAGCTTCATCAATTTGAACTAAATTACTATACTATTTAAACAAGTTTTCATTTGTTTTAATTCTGAAAAAAAGAGAGGTGTAGGAGCCTGGAACTTCAAGGAAATGGAATGTAGACTCACAAAGAGGATCACTCAATATTACTTACTAATAACATATTTGTTCTTTAGAACCCAATTTAAAAATGTATTTATTAAGAAGGAGGAGCATTGATGAAAATATAATTTAATCAGTGTTGTGATTTGCATCATGCCTTAAAATGATCTCATACTGATCATTTTCTAAATCACAATGTCTTATTAATAATAGAAACAAAGGTGCTACCTTTGAAATTTTCAAATGGAACATTAATTTTCTATTTTTGATGAATTTTCTTACCACTTTTCAATTTGGTCATATAAATGTATTCTCACTAGACCCCTCGGAGGTTACTCTTGGCTCTATACTCAGAATTTACTCCAGACAGGGTCAGGGTGCCAGAGTTTGGCATGTGCAATGCAAATGCCCTAACCTCTGTGCAATCTCTCTGGCTCTACCTTTATATACCATATTTTCCTGCGCATAAGACGACTTTTGAAACAAAAATGAGTCAACCAAAAACCGGGGGTTGTCTTATACACCAAGTATATCCCGAAAAATGTTTCAATATGCTGCTAAACAAAAATTGTCTTAATATTGTCACAAAACTAATTTTCCAACTCAATCCTGCACCAATCACTGCAAGGCTGCTCCACCGCCTCTCTAACTCAGCCAATCCAAGCAGGCTTTTTATGCATGCAAATTAGACAATGTTCTGGACCCAAATCTACACTGTAAAAAGCATGTTCAGATTGGCTAGAGTCAGAGAGGAAGTCTATTACAGTATGACCTTTGAACCTTTTCTTGTGATTGGCTCACTGTGGTACATACAGTTGCAGCACAGGAATGTTCTGTCTGATACAGTGAATATAGGCCTAAACCTATGTTTTAACTGCAAAATTAGGGGGTCATCTTATACACCCAGTCATCTTATATGCCGGCAAATACGATATGTGTGTGTTTATATGTGTGTGTGCAAGTGCGTGTGTTTGTGTGTGTATACACATATATTTAACCTACATTTAACAGACACTGTATAAAATAGTAAGAGCATAAGTATGATTGCTAGGTCTAGCTCTGGGTGAATGAGCCTAAAGTATAGCACAATGAAGAGTAACAAAACAAGACAAATGTAAGAGAGACAAATATGAGGTCAGGGGAACCCCATCTTCATGGACTGAGAACCTTGACTGTCCTCCACTTAGGATATTTATTGTTCTAGAATAATAAATCAAAGGAAGAAAGGCTGAAGAAAACAAATGTCTACCTAATACTAAGTTTACTAATTAGCGTAATTAGTATTAGGGAGGATTGTAAATTTTTATTGGTTATGTGTAAAAAAAAAGAAAAATAAGGTAAAAAAAACTGAAGATTATCTTTCTCCAGGGAATATTGTATACAGGAATCCCACTGCCCTCAATGTGGCTCCTGCTGAGATATTGGGACTGGAACTCTGATGTTCCAGTAACTTACATTAACACTCCTCATATCTTGATCTGCAACTCCCCTCATACTATCTTATCTCTAGCTAAAAGTGTTTAATGCTTTGAAGTCTATATCCAACATCTCATGAACAAATTATTTAATTTTCTCACCTTTATTGAGAAATAATTCTTTGATATTTATTTGTGTACTCAGAGTTTACACAAGTGATAAATTTCAGTCATCTACAAGATACTTGATTTAATTAAAAACTCTAAACTGCATTTTTTTTTTTTTTGTATTTGAGATAGACCCAGTAGTATGCAGGGATACTCCTGGCTCTGAGCTCAGAAATCACATCTGGCATGGTCTGGGGACCATATGGGTGCCCAGGTCTGACCTGGATTCACAATAAAAACACCCTACTGTTGTGCTATCACTCTGGCCTCTATTTTTCATTTTCTGGAAAATTCCAATCCTTCATGAGAATTGCTCACTTAAATTATTTGTGTACAATTTCTCAGTATCTGCTTCTGTAGAAACACAACAATTACATATCAAACCAGGTGGACTAATAACAAGTCAGTCATAATGTTGCAAATATTAGGAGCACTAACAGTTATTTCTTAGAGTATTTACCTGGCACAAAATCCACTTAAGTAAAATAAAGATGGAAACATTAGTTATTCTGAGAATAAAAGTAGTCAAATTTGTGTTAAAGGAATCAATCTATGTGTGTGCCTAAATGATTAAAAAGGTATGGAGAAGAAAAATGCACAATTAAATACAGATATAAGTATCTTACGGTCCAAAGAAATTTAGGAAAAACATTGCATATGTAAAATTGGAGTCATACCAATGGCATGATGATATAAATATTACAGATTTAAAATAAACTCTTGAAGATAATAATAACAGTGTAAACACAATATAAAATATCCATATATAAGGTTATTATTTTTGAAAACAAAAGAATATATATTAGAAATTAATGTTAAAGTCAATGCAACCTTACACTATTTTAGGGGCTGTAGTAAAAGTACAATGGGTCTGAGCAATAGAAAGATTTGCTTTGCACGTGGCTGAATGGGTTTGATCCTGGGCATCCCAGAAGGTCCCCCAAGTCTTCCAGGAATGATTCCTGAGCACAGATCAGAATTAACTCCTGAGCACTTCTTTGTGTGGCCCTAAAACAAACAAAAACAAATAAAATTATAGAAATAGCTAAAGAAACTGGAATATTTGCCTGCCTACTAATACCTGGAGTTCAGTTTTCATCTCCAGCACCCCATTTTCCCATAACTACCATATATGACTTTGTCCCTAGCAGTGCTGAGCCTGAGTTAAAATAACAATATAAAAGCAATAAAAGGATACATATATTAAGGTAATTATACATAATACATTTCTTTGAAAAAATTATTAGAAATTCATGAAAAAACCAGTACAACTATACACTAAACATGCTCAGTACCTTTCCGTGAGAGTTTTTTTTTTAAAAAGGTCATTACCAAGCACTGACCTGGTATATTCAATAGATGGTAATTTCTATGGTTATAAACAGAATAGTCAAATTAATGCTAGAAGTGTAAACATTAATTTTTATTAACAGAAGAAAAACAAGGCATAAGGGAAACATTTTAAACAGATATAATATGAAATATCTTAACAGCTATAATATGAGTTATTCTAAATCAAGTCACTCGGTAGGAATTTAAGAGACAGTCTTAAAAGTAGCAAAATCTGGAAAAAAATATGTAGCAGAGAATGTGAGGACATTGTATTAGTTATTAAGAAAGGTATAAATAAGGATACATTTCTTTTAAGAGTAGTAAAATTATTTATATATATATTTTATTTGGGAGGGTAAGATAGTTCATAAGGTTGGGTGTTTGACTTGCACATGGACTAGTTGGGTTCAATTCCTGCTTTTTATATGGTCCCCTGAATCTGCCAGATGTAACTTCTGTGCACAGAGTCAAGAGTAGCACCTAAGTATCACTGTCTGTCTTCCCAAAACAACAATGATAACAATAAAAAAAAATAAAGACAATGCAACAAACATTATTAAAATTATATGTAATGGCTACAGAAACCTTAGGGTAGTTAAGACATTTTCTTGTGCACTGCTTGTTTGAATCCATGCACTATATGCCCTGAATACAGAGACCAGGAAAATACATAAGCATCACTTGAGAGTGAACTTGCAATAGAAATTAATGTAAGAAATATAAATAACCATTTTAATAAATGATTAAAGCTAATCTTTAATATACTTTCTCACAAACACTTTTAAATATTTTCTTTATTTTAAAGAGACATAGAAATTTAAATCAAGACTACTGACCACTGTCCATGTTAAATTTCAGTTAAATTATACCAAGAACTTTGATTACTTTTATTTTGTTTTTAAAGTTGTTGAGCTATACCTAGTTTATTTCTGACTCTGTGCTCAAGTTAACACCTGGAAGTGCTTGGAGAAATAGAGTGAATAGGAACTCAAACCTAGGTTTGCCACATGTAAGTAAAACGTCTTTTCTGATCTATGGATTTTACAAACTAAGAATTTCAATAACTTAAAAGCAATGTCAATTTGAAATTATTTTAAATTTACAAATTTTTCCAACATATACAATTAACATATTTTCCCTAAATGCAACATGTCAACATTATTTTTTGAAATGCTAAAAATGTATTCTTATAAGAATAGTATTAGTTAACATCAATAATATTAATTATAGTTCACCAAACTTGTATTATGTCCCTTTTTTATTTTTTAGGGGAAAACTCTGCAGTATTTAGGGTTGGTTATTTATAGCTTGGTTGTCAAATGCCATTCCAGGTGATATGGGGTTACCTGTGCTTCTGGAAAACTCACCTGGGACACAATACGGAGGCATATTCATTGCATTGAGCTATATATACTTAGATTTATTTTTTCTGACAAAATAATAAGGACACCTTATTACATTTATAAATTTTAGAAGTAACACCTTAGAGCTCCTATTGGTAGTACAGGGAATTAGGTATTTTTCTTGCATGCTTAATTTGAACCCCTATATCTATAATCATTTATGTATTGTAATAGAGCACTTCTGAACACAGTTACAGAAAAAACTTTTGAGTATTGCAAGATAAGGAACAATTCTGCCCTTTCATTCCTACACTTCAAAAACACATTTAAAAAAAGAAGTAACCATATTAATTAAAAAGTACATTAAAGACCAAGCAGGCAACATAATTTGGAATAATGATCAAATTTTTGTTTGTTTTCCATAACCAGTAATGCTGAGAGAACTGTTTCTGTGTTAAGGAATTATTTCTGAGTGTTATTACAATGGGAATGGAACCCAGGTTGACTGCATGCAAGTTAAATGCCCAATTTGCCATACTATTGCTATGGCTATGGTAAAAAAAAATGTAATAAAATTAAGTCTTAGAAAAAAAAGTGATGCATCAGAGGTAAATATTGTTTGCTTTCTTAATTTCATAAATTCAATCTAAATCTTAACTACTTTTAGGACAATAGCAAAAAAATTCTATGGGTATACAAAAATCAAAATATGCATTAGTTAAATTCAAAACATCACTTTGTATCTCTTTCCAGGTCTGGGGTTTGGGAAGGCCCCAGGCCAAAGTTCTTCTCCCTAGCTTGGGGGATACTGGGAGGTTGGCAGGCCCACAGCCGTTCCCCTCTTTCTCCCCTAGACTCCTGGCCTTCCCTAGGTGCTGGCCCTGGTGGCCAGAAATGTGGGTGCCAGGTGGACTCTATAGGGACCCCCAGGATTTGCCCCCATCTCTACAGTAGGGGCTTGGGCTCGGGGAGGAGGGCGGGCAAATATCTGGCTTCTGGCTCTCTACCAAATCCTTTTTGGTTCTGGAGGCTAACTCTTGCCAGGCATGGGGTTTGGGGAGGCCCAGGACGAAGGCCTTCTCCCTTGCTTGGGGGGTGCTGGGAGGCTTGGCAGGCCCCCAACCATCCCCCATTTCTCCCCTGGATCCAGGCCTTCCATGGATATGGGCCCAGGTGGCCAGAAAGATGAGTTCCAGATGGACTCCTAAGGGTCCCCAGGATTTCCCCCTTCCCCACTCTCCCTGCAGTAGTGGGAGAGGCATGAGGAGGAGGGCAGGCAGATATCTGGCTTCTGGTTCTCTACTGCTGTAGGCGGCTTCTGTCCTACAACCATCAGTGAGATTTTGATAAATTCACTTTAGGGAAAAGTGGGTTGCACGGGGGCAAAATATAAAATAATTTAACCACACACAGAGTTTGTGGGGTCTACATATCTTCTGGCAGGAGTGCAACAAGTTTAATTTTTTAGGCAAGAATATATATAGGGGTAAAGCCAGTCATAGATATAGGAAAAATAATTTGCAATCACAAAGCAAAGTTTAACAGTGACGATGCTAAAGCTTTGGGTGTGGCTGTAAAAATTTTAAATTACAAAGGAGAAGGTTACAACTCAAGACAGCTCTTTGCAAGCTTACTTCAAATGCAAAATCAGGGATTATTAGGAAGTAGAAAATATCTAGGAACTTGGTCTTTACTGAGCTGGGCTCTAGTGTTTTAGAGGTCAAGTAAAGGAAGGAGCCAAATTCCCTAAAATGTGTTTTCCTATTTTCTGAGGAGATTCAATAGCCCAGAATCTGCATTTTGGCTATGCCCATGATACCCAGAGACTGCAGCTGCAAGGTCATATTTGAAATAGAAAAAAATATTTTTTTTTATTTTAGGCCTAAACATTATCCAGAAAAGAGATTCTATTAGTAATCTTTGGTGCTGGAATTTCTGAGCCAAATTATTTGACAGAAACCACAATTTTGCCTGAGATTTACAAATGAGAGATAGCCAAATAGTGACTGAAAATATAATGCCAAGCATCTCTTTGGAAATTCCTCAACCATCCACGCAGTGGAAAAAAGGCGTCCACAGGGGGCCTTTTCAGTTTTCCCCACCAGAAAATCTGAGGATTCTTCTGGTGGGCTTATATCCCCTAAAGTTTATGTATGCCATGGCACTGAAGAAATGACCCCAGTCAATCTCGGCATCCCATGTGGTCTCCAAGCCTGCCAGAAGTGATTTCTGAACATAGAGCTAGGAGTAACCCCTGAGCACTGCCGTGGGTGACTCATAAAAAAAAAGAATGTAATGCCATGGCATACATAAACTGGCTTCCAGTACTCAACCAAATACTTTTTGATTCTGGAGGGTATCTCTTGTCAGGCACTGGGTTTGGGGAGGCCCCAGGCTGAAGGCCTTTTCCCTAGCTTGGGGGGTGCCTGTAGGCTTGGCAGTACCCCAGCCATCCCACTCTTTCTCCCCTGGACTCCAGACCTTCCCTGGGTGCCAGCCCAGGTGGCAAGAAAGGTGGGTACCAGGTGGACTCTCTAGGGGGCCCCAGGCTTCCCACTCTCCCTACAGTACGGGGAGGGACACGGGGAATAGGGCGGGCAGATGTTGCACTGGGTTGCCTTGGGCCAGCCACTGGCAATTTTTTCTCATTATACTCCATTTTCAAATGTCTCGTGTGTACAATATATATTGATAGTATTCTATCAGTACCAACCATTATTTCCCCATTTACCATTTTTACCATCAGTACCATAGAAACCAAATCTCAGACCAAAGTGGTGCACTAAATTTAACACCCCACCCAAGTATTTCAAAATTTCCCCTGTATGCATTTTTGTCTGTCCTTTTGTTTATGATCTGTTAAATAAGGATTTCCAATAGAAGTGTCCCTCAACTTAAAGTTTACATTAGAAGCAAGTCAAGTGGATTATTGGGCTTGTGTTAGCATCCCCATAGGCACCAATCATGCCACGTGGTATTGTTCTTCCTTTGCATAGGCACGTTAAAATGAAAAACTACTAGACATACAAACACATTCTTATCTAATAGAGATGGGAACACTCACATCTTGTAATGTAGTAGAACCTTACACCCTGAACATTGTCATGTGATCTGGCTCAGGTCTCTGAAAAATGGGCATTGTCCATTCACCCCTGAATCAGGGATGCCATCTACGAAATAACAATGGTTGTGTATAACATCACCTGAAAGTAAGGCTCTATCAGAGCAGACCCTACCACTACTCAAAAAAGACTTCTCTTAACACCCAGAAGACTTAACAATAATGACTTACATTCAGGACCAAGCTCTCTGCATCATCTTCTAATTGTGAGCTGAAACTAAAGGTTGTTCCACGTCATCCTTACTTTGATGTAGGATATGGACAGATTTCAGGATCTTTAACTACAGAAACCTGATACCAACAACAGTGACAGTGTGAAAAACAAAAGTATATTAGCACTGCAGATAATGAGTTGGGTTGGACAACCTAGAATGCCTGGAGACTAGAGTTGGTCTTATGCAATAAAACTTCAGGGGTAAGGTCACCTTGTATTTAGGCCAAGTCTTTTCCTTCCATGCCCCCTATATTTTGCTGGGCCTATGCAAACAACAACTGCCACTCTAACACCATCTTTGCTGTGCTCCTTTGACTCATCCTTATAGTCTTTTTATTTTTAATAACTTTGCCTTTGAGGTTAACGTAAATTAATATGCATGTGCATAGAACTGTAAAAAATTTTTTCTTCCTGAAATAATGTATTACGATCAATTGTGTCAACAATACTATGCCTTCAATGTTAAAAGATTTACATAAATTTTGTGGCTTTAGATTGCTTTGTGCACTGCTAAGAAATGTTATAATATACTACAATCGGGAATTAAGGGACAAAGTAATTGTACTTGTGTTTTGTTTTATTTTTCTTAATGGTTTTTGGCTGAAAGTTCAAAATTAAGGTGTCAGCAAGGGGAGATTTTGATAATTCTGTTTATTGGTGATTGTCTTACCACTGTAACTTCACCTTGTCCTTTTTCTTTTCATCTTTGTCTTAATAAAATAAAAAAATTAAACAAACAAACATCACTTTGTAGATTTCCAACATGGTCATTTTTAGGTATAAGTAGATCATTAAGCTTTGCTACTATTGTTTCCTTATATTATTTTAGAAACATTGATTTCTTTTTTAATTAATATTTTTCTTATGCAAATATCTTTGTTAGTATTTTATGCTAGGATTTATGATTTATTGAATAACAGTTGCTTATTTTTATCAAAATGTAAGTGTAGGTTGCTATTGATGAAAAAGTCTGTTATTGTTTATTAAGTTACCCTAAAACAATTCCACAAGATGACTAAAAACATGTCAAAATAGTATGAGTTTAGTTCATATTTTAGATTAAAAATTTGAAACACATTACTAGGTTATAACCCACTTAAATGTATGTCATTCATTTATAAATCTGAACACCCTTTTCTTCTTTTCAATAATACAAACTATAATAACATATTATAGAATAGCCATGTTTTTAGACTAATATCTAATTCATTCTTTGAGGAAAAATATAAAGTATTTTATTTCTTAAGTGTGGTCAACATAGCATGATACAAAATAATAGTCAAACTCATCTGGAAAATAATTTGAATATAACTGCATTTAGAAATAAATATACTACTTAGAGATATACTATGTTACTTTTATTTCTATTTTCCCTATTTTCTAACCCTCCTATTTACATAATAGTTAACATATTTTGCATAGCATAGATATGACTAAAATGTAATTATACAAAGCAGATAATTTGTAACTATGCCTTTTATGTGACTAAAACTTTACCACCATTTGTCCTACCTTTCTTGTATCATCTAATTCTTGTTTATTTTGTTTGTCTATTTAATATTAATCATACAACAAAAATAGGTTTTATTCTTACCACTTCTCAGGATCACTCTTGGTATGTTTATGGGATCTGAAAATCAAACCATTCTTGGATACATATAATGCAAGCTCCTTAGCACCTGTAATCTATCTCCATTGTCCAAAATATTTCTTGTTGTTTTATTATTGTTAATTTTGGTAGTATGTATTTTATCCATTTGTTTGCTTTAAATAACACATGAGAAAATTATTGGATATATTTCTCGATTAGAGTTATTTCACTTAGCATACTATCTTAACCATTGTGATGAAAATGAGTTAACTTTTTTGAGGCTGTATTAATATTCAGTTTTGTACATAAGTCATTTATTCATATGACATATTTGGAAAAAATAAGATACTAGTATGGTGCAGGTGCTTTGTAAGTTGGGGAGCAAAGAGATAGCCTGAAAGATACAGTGCTGCCAGCTCTCTGCCTGGCTTAGATCATTACTGGAAAAGTTAGTTCTGAGCACTTAAAAGAAGGCCTTTCATATTTTTCCAAGCCTGCCAGGTTTCAAGTTGTGCCCCAAGACCACTTGTTCTGCACAGTATGGAGTTAAAATTTGTCTTTGCAAGAAAAAAAAATAGAAAAAAGAAATACAATCGACCTTAACATTTGTATTCCAAGTCAATTGTCTTCCCTAGATGTAAATAGTTTCTGGAAGAGGCAACATAATGAATCAAAATAATTTTTATTGAAACATATTTGAGAGGTTTGAAGTGAGAGGAGATGTATTTAAGAAAGAACCAGGGATTCTCCAGAGTGGAAAAGCTTCACATGACTTTGATGCTAGTAGAGGTTCCCAGGAAATTGGGAGGAGAAAGGTGGCAGCTAGAAAAGCGAATATGTTACTTTGTGACTTTTTCTCTCTGCCACCAGAAAAATGACTGGCAGACTTAATACAGAAATAAAATTTTTGATGAGCTCCTACATGGTTTAGTCCTCAAGTCCCACTGCCCTACTTGTTGGCAATTAAGCAGCACTTGATGTCCACCTATGTCTGCCTGGCATGGAAGTTGATCGCTGCAACATGCTTTCCCTGGAATCCCTGAACTCAGACCGGAACAAATAATTGCTCTTTGCAAGAAAACAAAATCAGCCCTATATCATATCCAGGCCTTTCATGAACCTCTGTCAACATCCATTAATAAAATAATTTCAAGAATAGACAAGCAGTGAATTAAAATAGGTTTTGTTCTGATGTACTTAGAAAAGGAAGGGCGAGAGTAAGATGCTCAAGATGCTAGCTTCTCCAAACGTGGAGAAAGTTGGGGTATGTATTCCAGCTTCCAGTGTGGAGATGCAGGAAACATGTGCTCAAGCACTATATGCATGGGCCAGCAGTACCAATGCATGTGTCTAAGGAATACATTTGCACATCTTCTTTGTTCCAACTTGTTTTGTATAGGGTTTCTCCCACTCTACCCTGCATTGCTCTTTCTGCTTATTAAGTTGTGCCCTGTTGCGGCTGTCAGGGCGAAGTGTAAAAAGCAGTTGATTTTCTTGGACCTTTCTTTTCTTGCCTTTGTTCCTGCTGGAGCTTCTCTTATCAGCCTTAGTTCCAATATTCACAAAGCTTGTCTTAGTAACCTTAACTAAGGCTAGGGACAAGTATAAATTCTTCAAATTTTATCTCTTGGTTTTATGTTTCAAGAATCTTATTAGAATCCAAGATTTCATTGCCTACTTCTGCTTCAGCTTTAGGAAGAAGGTTTAATATACAATACCATTAAAGTGACTTGCCTAGATTAACCTGCATAATGAAAATATATGAAAAAATTAATGCTCATTTACTATTATATTATTCCATTGAATTCATTGCTTTATTTATAAGATCAACAATTATGCATTGAGATTATAATATTCAATAATAAGAATAAATATATGATATTGTTCATTTATCTTGTCATGAAAATAAATATATATTAGTTTTAAATTATGTTCTATAACTATAGTATAATATATTAGTTTATATTTCTTCACAATTTAAAATCATGTTAAGCACATATATGTGAATTAAGAAACTGTATGAGTGATAAATTTCTCAATGTTATAATATTTGTAATCTTACACTTTTAATTTTTGTGATTTTTAGTATTAAAATTATTTTTCTGATTTTTTATTAGGATAAAATATTAATACAATTGCTTCATTATCTAACAATTTGTTGATGGTATAACTTGTAACAAATTCCTCAATATGAGATATTCTAAGAGTAATTGCACAAACATATGACAGTATATAGACATGTAATCGTCAGTTATAACAAGGTAAATAACACTTTTATACTCATTTCTTTTTCACTTTTTCTTATATTTATTCAATCTTTTACTTATTAAGTTCTATTAAATATAATATATTTTATTCAATTTTAAAAATAAATTGCTTTATTACCAAGAATAGCAGTTTTCTAAATAATTATTTCATAGAAATGTTAGTAGATATTATGATTATATTACATAACATATATGATTATGCTATTCAGCAGCTTGTGAGATCTTTTACACTTAAGCAAGATTATTTTATAGATGTTTTAATATTGAATCTATAAAATTTATACTGCTGATGCTCATTTGAACTGTTCATAAATATAATAATTATAATTGTTAAAATATATGTTAGCTCTACTTTAAAATATTTTATTTATTATCAACATTAAATATATGTAAGATTTGAAGGCAAATGTGTTGGTATTTAATAATGTCACCTTTAGTGAAAAAAGCAGTAAGCCACTTTATAATTACCAGAAGAGATCTATTTTCTCTTTCTACTGGAATTACCTTTTCCCAGGTGGTCAATTGCACTTGTCATCTGTTCTTTTGGAATATGTACAGGATTTAATAGATGAGGTATATCAAATTAACTATATTAAGAATGTACCAGCTGTGAATATGGCTCCAACCCAATATCATCTTTGGGAAAAGCTAATTCCGAAATGTAGACAGTATACTATTACTCCAATAGAATGATTATAAATTTCACCATCTGTTGCATATTTTACAATTAATCGCGACCTGCTTTATTTAAAGTTCACATTTTCCTTGTTACATAAGGAACAATATATGGGAAATGTGTAATCTGCTAGTGTTACACCAGGACAATTATTGATATAATCTTAGTCAGAAAAAAGTTCCTGAAACTACTTTTGGGTTGTAAATCATTATTTCATGCACATTTATTTAATCTAAGATTTAAATAATGTATCTAATTTTCATTTCAAATATTTTTATAAGTTACAAAAAATATTGAGGCCAGAGTGTTGGCGCAAGTGTAAGGCGTCTGCCTTGCTGGTGCTAGCATAGGATGGAACTCGGTTCAATCTTTCAGCATCCCATATGGTCCCACAATCAGGAGTAACTCCCTGAGTGTCACCGGGTATGGCCCAAAAACCAAAAAAAAATTAAGTATATAAATTAAGACTTTTGCTATAAGTCTATATACATACATACAGTCTCCTTTAAATAGTATTTATTACAGCCGAGTGAATCATGAAGATGGGGTACATATATATAATTTAATACTGCATATTTATAAGGAATGGTGCAATTATGCAATTTTCTGCAACATGGAAGGAACTGGAAGATATTATGCTAAAAAAGTAGTCCAGAACAAACAGGATAAATACAGAATGATAATAATTAAATGTGATACTTATTAGAACTGCATGAAAAAATGCAATCATTTAAATTAAATGTTTAGAACACTCTTGAACCCAGAGCATAGCAAGGAAATGGAAAGAGAAAGAATGAAGTAGAAATTAATATAAAAAGATGTGGATGGGGCCAAGAAGTCTCATGGGAATTGTGAGAGTTAAAATGGGTCTGTTATGCAGTCAGGTTGTGAGATGGGGTAGTGGCATGGGATGCCTTCTGGAAACATTTATGGAAGGAGGGCAAACTGGTGGTGGTGATTGGTTCTGAACCATTGTATATATGAAACCCAATTATGAAAAAATGTATAAATTATAATGGTTTTAATATTATTATTTATTGTTTGTTTTATCACCAGAGTACTATGCTCCCTAATTTTTTTTTTTTTTTTGGTTTTTGGTTTTTGGGTCACACCCGGTGGCACTCAAAGGTTACTCCTGGTTCTATGCTCAGAAATCATTCCTGGCAGGCTCAGGGGACCACATGGGATGCCGGGATTAGAACCACTGACCTTCTGCATGAAAGGCAAACGCCTTACCTCCATGCTATCTCTACGGCCCCTTATGCTACCTAATTTAAGGACTTAATATTATGTACATAGAGGCCAGAGAGATAGCACAGCATTAGGGCATTTGCCTTGCACACGGCCAAACTAGGAAAAAAGGTGGTTCGAATCCTGGCATCTCATATGATTCCTCATGCCTGCTTTAAAATAAAGACATGCAGAAAAACTAGATAGTATTGTCTATATCTATGAATTTATACCTAGGCAACCCTTATACCTAGGAATACAGAAAATATATCCATCATTATAACAGGACAATATCAATTTGATCCAAAGAAACAAGAGAAGGATATAGCCATCTCCATAGTGTATCTTTTGTGTAAATAAATGCATATGGGGAAGGAAAGTTTGAAGATGAAAGAAACCAAACTTAGGGCTTAATTATAAGAAAGGCAGTTTAATTATTAAATTTAGGACATATTTTAGTTTTAATCTCTAAAAGTGTGGCCATTTTTAGGTTGTAGCAATTATTTATTTTTTTCTTATAATAGAGTAGATATGTACATTGAATTGTAACTTATTTTTCTTTCCTTCACTTTTAAAATTATTTTAAATCCAAAAATATATAAACTTGTACTTCTGTGGTAATAAGAATTTGTAATATGGCATATTAAGATAAATTTTAATTTAAGTTACCATATATAATATAAACCTAATGTGACAAATAAGATCTGCTCTAAAATTAATAAGATATATCATACATATAGTGATATGTTTTATGAAAATTACAGTTATATTTTATGCTAAGAAATTATGTTTGTATTCTTTTTTTGTTCTTTCTAGAGGAGAGCGCATACACAGTCCCCCACTACCATAAATTATGTAGTCAAGGTTCCCACATTTGGGGAAATCGCAGGAGTCAGCACATCCAGAGTGCAATGGATAAGCCTCGCCCTGGGTAAACCACTTTCGTGATCATGGTATCTCCCTGCCAGGTAAGTATTATATTTATATACTAACTTTTATTTTAAACAAATTTGTTTTAAGCATATAAAAATATTAGTCATTAAATTAGATTTATTTTTTTTATTTCTCCTCCCCACTCAAGGGTTTTACTATTGAAAGACATGATTATCACCTTTTCTGTTTACCTTAGAAACTTTACCCTACAAAACATTTAAAAAAAATCTAGAGCTAGCTGTTACTCATAAATACATTGAATTTTTTTATTTTTTCCTTTAATATTTTTCTTTATTTAAACATATTGATTACAAATACGATTGTGATTAGGTTTCAGTCATGTAAAAAAACACCAAACTTCACCAGTGCAACATTCCCACCACCAATGTCCCAAATCTCCCTGCATCCCACCCTACCCCAACCTGTACTCTAGACAGGCTTTCCAGTTCCCTCATTCATTCACATGGTTATGGTAGTTCTCAGTGTAGTTATTTCTATAACTGCACTCACCACTCTTTGTGGTGAGCTTCATGAAGTGACCTGGAAGTTCCAACCCTCCTCACATTTTCTCTGAGGATTGTTGCAAAAATGACTTTTATTTTTCTTAAAATCCATAGGTGAGTGAGACAATTATGCATCTTTCTCTCCCTTTGACTTATTTCACTCAGCATGATAGATTCCATGTACATCCATGTATAGGAATATTACATAACTTCATCTCTCCTGATGGCTGCATAATATTTCATTGTGTATATGTACCACAGTTTCTTTAGCCATTCCTCTCTTGAAGGCCATCTTGGTTGTTTCCAGAGACTGGCTATTGTGAATAGTGCTGCAATAAATATAGGTGTGAGGAAGGGGTTTTTGTGTTGTATTCTTGTGCTCCTAGGGTATATCCCTAGGAGTGAAAAAGCTAGGTAGAATGGGAGCTCAATTTCTAAAGTTTGAAGGAATCACCATATTGCTTTCCATAGAGGTTGGACTAGACGGCATTCCCATGAGCAGTGGATAAGAGTTGCTTTCTCTCCACATCCCCGCCAGCACTGATTGTTCTCATTCTTTGTGATGTGTGCGAATCTCTGTGGTGTGAGATGGTATCTCATAGTTGTTTAGATTTGCATCTCCCTGATGATTAGTGATGAGGAGCATTTTCTCATGTGCCTTTTGGCCATTTGTATTTCTTTTTTATCAAAGTGTCTGTTCATTTCTTCTCCCCATCTTTTGATGGGATTAGATGTTTTTTTCTTGTAAAGTTCTGTCAGTGCCCTGTATATTTTGGATATTATCCCTTATCTGATGGGTGTTGGGTGAATAGTTTCTCCCATATGGTGGGTGGCTCTTGTATCCTGGGCACTATTTCTTTTGAAGTGCAGAAGCTTCTCAGCTTAATGTATTCCCATTTGTTGATCTCTGCTTCCACTTGTTTGGAAAATGCAGTTTCCTCCTTGAAGATGCCTTTAGTCTCAATGTCATGAAGTGTTTTACTGATGTGTTGTTCTATATACCTTATTGTATTAGGTCTGATATCAAGGTCTTTTATCCATTTGGATTTACCTTAGTATATGATGTTAATTGGGGATCTATGTTTGCTTTTTTGCAAGTGGCTTACCAGTTCTGCCAGCACCATTTGTTGAAGAGGTTTTCCCTGCTCCACTTAAGATTTCTTGCTCCTTTGTCAAAAATTAGTTGATTGTATGTCTGGGGAACATTGTCAGAGAACTCAAGCCTATTCCACTGGTCTGAGGGTCTGTCTTTATTTCAAAATCATGCTGTTTTGATAACTATTGCTTTGTAGTACAGTTTAAAGTTGGGGAAAGTAATGCCTCCCATTTTCCTTTTCCCTAGGAGTGCTTTAGCTATTTGAGGGTGTTTGTTGTTGCAGATGAACTTCATAAGTGTGTGATCCACTTCTTTGAAGAATGTCATGGTTATTTTTAGAGGGATTGCATTAAATCTGTATAATGCTTTGGGGAGTGTTGCCATTTTAATGATGTTAATTCTGCCAAACAATGAGCAGGGTATGTGTTTCCATTTCTGTCTGTCCTCTCTTATTTCTTGCAGCAGGGCTTTTTAGTTTTCTTTGTATAGGTCCTTCACGTCTTTGGTCAAGTTGACTCTAACATATTTGAGTTTGTGTGGCACTATTGTGAATTGGATTGTCTTCTTGACATCCTTCTCTTTCCTATCATTATTGGTTCATAAAAGGGCCATTAATTTCTGTGTGTTAATTTTGTAGCCTGCTGCTTTGCTATATGAGTCTATTGTTTCTAGAAGCTTTTTGGTAAGAGTCTTTAAAATTTTCTAAGTAGAATATCATGTCATCTGCATACAGTGAGAGCTTGACTTTATCCTTTCTTATCTGGATTTCCTTGATATCTGTTTCTTGCCTGATTGCTATAGCAAGCACTTCCAGTACTATGTTGAGGAGGAGTGGTGAGAGCGAACAGCCTTGTCTTGTACCAGAATTTAGAGGAAAGGCTTTTAGTTTTTCTCCATTGAGGATAATATTTGCCATTGGCTTGTGGTAGATGGCTTTAATGAGATTGAGAAAGGTTTCTTTCATTCCCAACTTGCTGAGAGTTTTGATCAAAAATGGGTGTTTGACCTTATCAAATGCTTTTCTGAGTCTGTTAATATAATCATGTGATTTTTATTTTTTCTTGTTGTTGATGTTGTGTATGATGTTGATAGATTTACGATGTTAAACCATCCTTGCATTCCTGGTATGAAACTTACTTGGTCGTAGAGTATGATCTTCTTGATACATTGGATCCTATTTGCCAGGATTTTCTTGAAGATCTTTGCATCTGTATTTATCAGGGATATTGGTCTGTAATTTTATTTTTTAGCAGCATCTCTGTCTGGTTTTGGTATCAAGGTGATGTTGGCTTCATAAAAGCTGTTTGGAAGTGTTCCTGTTTTTTCAATTTCATGGAAGAGCCTGGCTAGGATTGGTAGTAGCTCCACTTGACAAGTTTGAAAGAATTCATTAGTAAATCCATCTGGGACTGGGCTTTTCTTTTTTGGCAGATGTTTGATTACAGTTCCAATTTCCTCAGTAGTGATGGGGGTGTTTATATATGCTCCATCTTCCTTACTTAACTGTGGAAGGTTATAAGTGTGCAAGAATTTTTCCATTTCTCCTAGGTTCTCATGTTTAGTAGCATAACGTTTCTCAAAGTAGTCTGTGATTTCCCTTTGGATCTCTGCAATATCTGTTGTGATCTCCCCCTTTTCATTTCTAATACGGGTTATCAGGTTTCTCTCTCTTTCTTTATGAGTTTTGCCAATAGTCTATCAATCTTGTTTATTTTTTCAAAGAACCAACTTCTGCTTTCGTTGATATTTCGGATTGATTTTTTGGTTCCAACTTTGTTGATTCTTCTTTCAGCTTTGTTATTTTATTCTGTCTCTATTTTTTATTCCTTTCATTGGTCATTTTCTTATTTTATGAGCTGTATCTTTAATTTATTCAGGTATGCCTCTTATTTCTTCTTGATGTGTGACTGTAAAACTATAAAGTTTCCTCTCAGGACCTCTTTTGCTGTGTCCCATAGATTCTGGCAGTTTGTGTCTTCATTATCATTTGTTTCCAGGAAAGTTTTTATTTCCTCTTTGATTTCATATCGGACCCACAGGTTGTTCAGTAGTAGGCTGTTTAATTTCCAATATTAAAGTTTTTCTTCTGTGTGTCTTTTTATTTCACATCTAATTTTGGAGCCTTTTGCTAGGCAAAGGTAGCTGCAAGATTTCTATCCTCTTGATTCTATGGAATTATATTTTATGTCAATCTGTAGTCTATCCTGGAGAATAACCCATGTACATTGGAGAAGAATGTGTATCCAGGTTTTTTGGGGTTGAGTGTCCTATATATATATATATATATATATATATATATATATATATATATTACACTAGTCCTCTTTCTTCCATTACTCTTTTCAGGGCCAGTATGTTTTTGTTGGGTTTTAGTCTGGTTAACCTATCAAGTGTTGATAGGGCCATGTTGAGGTCTCCCACAATTATTGTGTTATTATTGATGTCTTCTTTCAGATTTGTCAGTAATTGTATTAGATAATTTGCTGGTCTCTCATTGGGTGCATATATGTTTAGTAGTCATCAGATATTAATATGGCCACCCCAGCTTTTCTAAGGGTTTTGTTTGCCTGGATGATTTTCCTCCAGCCTTTGATTTTTCAGTCTGTTTGTTCTGACTATTCAGGCAGCAGAAGGTTGGATTCATCTTTTTTCCCATTTTTCCACTCTGTCTTTTTGTGTGTGTGAATTTAGTCCATTGGCATTGAGGGAGATGATTGTCATAGAATTTAATGTCATTTTTGTAGATAAGTTTGCTGTGTTTGTTGGTCTCCCTTGTCTTAAAGTAGACCAGTCAGTTTTCCTTTAAGGCTGGTTTTTCATCTGTGAATTTTCTGAGCTGTTTTTTATCCATGAAGCTATGTATTCTTTCTTCAAACCTGAACGTGAGTCAGCTTGGGTGCAGTATTCTCAGTGAGGCATTTGTTTCATTCAGTCTTGTCACAATATCCCACCACTGTCTTCTGGCCTTGAGCGTTTCTTATGATATGCTACTATAAGTCTTAGGGATGCTCCTTTGAATGTAATTTCCCTTTTTGATCATGCTGCTTTTAGTATTCTATCTTTATCTGTGGGATTTGCCATTGTAACGAGAATGTGTCTTGGGGTGTTTTTCTTTGGGTTTCTTTTAGCTGGTACTCTTCGGGCATGCAAGATTTCATTGCATGTAGTCTTTAACTATGGGAGTATTTCTTTGATGATGTCTTTAACAGTTGATTCTTCCTGGGGATCTCCTACCTGGGCCTCTGGGACTTCAATGATTCTTATGTTGTTTCTGTTAAGTTTATCAAAGACTTCTTTTTTTATCTGTTCACATTTCTTGAGTACTTTTTCCATTGCCAGATTGTTTGTCTTAAGGTTCTTTTCCAATGTTTTCTGCTGTGTTGAGTTTTTCTGCATCTGATCTTCCAGTATGCCGATTCTGTCCTCAGCTGCTTTTACCCTGCTGGAGAGGCCATCCACTGAGTTTTTTAGTTAAACTACTGTGTTTTTCAGATATGTTATTTCAGTTTAGAGTTTTCTGATTTCTGTCTTTGTGTTCTGTTCAGATCGATCTATGCTTTCTTTGAGTTCTACAAACATCTTCCGTATTTCTATTCTAAGTTTCTTATCCAAGAGGTTAATCAGATAGTTGGAATTTTTTAGGTCATCCGAGTTATCCTCTTCATTCTCTGTGCATGGTGTTTGCCTGCGAGGTTTCCCCATTATCATGCTTGTAGTGTGGTTTTTCCTGTGTGCTGTGGTGGGGTTCATTGGTTAGAAAAAGTGTGCGGCCAGAAGCAAAGCTCTTCTGCAGCCTCTAGGTGACAGTTTTTTGGGAGTGCACTCCCTAGGTCTCTGAGGAGAGCTTCAGGTATTCAAGAAACACAGATAGGCACAGCAAAGATTTTTCTTGATGTCCTCAAAGTGATCTAAGGCACAGCAGTGTGGAGCTTCCACAGGCTACAGGGCTCAGCTTACTGCTTGGCGACACCCACAGCAAGACTTTATTTACTCACTTGCTGGGCAGCTTTAGAATGTAGTTTTTGGGGGTGCGCTTCCTAGGCCTCTGAGGAGAGCTTCAATATTCAAGAAACACAGACAGACACAGCCTAAATTAGATTTATTTTTAATGTATCAATAGTCATTTGTAATTTCCTTTTAAATACTCAACAAATATATTTATACTTTTATAATATTGTATGCATATTATTTAATAAATGAAGTAACTTATTTTATACAACATATCATCTAAGTTCTGGTCCTGCTAAACTTGATAATGCAACTCAAAGATGAAGTTGTGTTGGGAAAATGTTATGATAAACATGACTTGTGCTATAGTTTATAGTTTGATACTGACTGTCTAAAAGTATATCTTATATTAATGAAAAGTTTAAATTATATAAGTTCAACTTTGTAGGACTTTTACATTTTGTAAACATATTCATATATAATAGATAATTTGGGGGAAAGTAATTAGAGGATTTGTGTATCTCTGGTACAAAATCTATAATTTCCCCAGGAAAATCTAAAGAGTAGAATTCAGGTGTAAGTCATGTTAACTAAGGATTAAGGCAACCAAAGATTGTTCTCTTAGAAAGAATCAGAAATAATTGCTTTCAGAGGAAAAACCATGTCAAGAATGACTAGCGCTTTCAAATCATGGGAATCAATCTTTGATTTCTCTTTGAAGTCTGACAGTGCTAAAAACATTGCTTTGAAAGCAATAACTGGATACAGATGAAGTTTATTTTGAGAAAAAATGGACTTGGTAATATTGCATTGGTTTTGTAATATACCATAAGTTTATTCAAAAATAAACAAAGTTAGGAATAAAGTTATTCTTTAGTTTGCTAATAAAGAGAATGCCTTTCTATCATAAAAATAAAAAAATTAAATAAAATAGCACTTTAAATAATGAATAATATTTTACAAAATTAACAATCAAAACTATATATTTCTTTTGTATATGTCTTTGATCATGTATCATGGTGAACAAACACATTAAAATATTTGTTGCTTATTATTATAAGTAAAAATTTGAACAATGAGAAATCACCTCACAGTTATAAGAATGATATTCAGATAAAACATTAAATTAGAATCTCTGTTAAAAATATCCTTGTTCACTGTAGGTAGGAATGCAAATTTATGCAGCTATTATAAAAATTTTCTTATAACACACCTAATATTATATTATATAATACATAAGACACTGTGATTCTGTATAGATTTGAATCCATACATAGAAATAGTTTCTTGCAATCGAGTTTTAAGATCATAAAAAAACAATTACCAAAATATTCAAATACTCAAAACATTTAAATACTGAATATATTAAATATATTGAATAAACATTTAAATTGATAACTTGTTTGCTACTAATAATAGCATACATGTATAGTGGATAAAATATAAAAATTAACATTAATGGTATTGTATTCAATAATTTCCTTTTAGAAATGTCTGGCAATTCATTAAATACTAATAAATTGATGTTAAATATTCCTATTAGTTTCTCACTAGTATATATATAAATAATTAGGTATAATTGCCAGGATTCTGAGAAAGGTAAAAATTCTGAATTTCCCAGGTAATAGCTATTTTTCTTTCAGAGTCAGTATATTATAGATCATAGTGGACATAAATATATTTAAATTAATTAACCTCGAAGGTTCAATAGATTTCTCAGATATCCAAAATTTCTGATTTTACTAGTTATTTTATTTAAAATATTTATTAAGTCTTCAAGTTTTTTAAATATAGTTGTACCATAACTTTTCCATGACATTAAAGATAAAGCATTTGCTCAAGTAAGAGGTACTTAGAAAATTGATCAGAGAATATGTGAAGCTATTTTTAAAAGTCACTATAATTTAGCTTATTTTTTAGCTCTGCACCTGGTAAAAGCATGTGTAAGATGTAAAATCAGGTATATTTCTTTCAGGTATATATTTTAAAAACATAGTGGAGAAAATAAGTAACATCTATATTAATATTCCATGTATGTTTTAAAGGGATTGTATATACTAACAATTTCAATGATTATGTTCAAAGATCACATTGATGTTATTTTCCTGTTTACATTAATTTACTCCAGCAACACACCAACATTAGAAGATCTAAATGTAAAACAACAATGATTATTTTTGTGATATTTCAATTTTTTTGGTGCAGAGTAATCAATATACATTTTAGTTTTTGTAACTCTACACATAGTACTATATAAGCAAGTTATTTTCAAGCTTACTTAAAATTCTTTTCAGGAGCCAGAGAGATAGCATGGAAGTAGGGCGTTTGTCTTCATGCAAGACAGTGATTTGAATCCCAGCATCCATATGGTCCCCAGCCTTCCAGGAGTGATTTCTGAATGTAGAGCCAGGAATAACCCCTGAGCATTGCCTGGTGTGATCCAAATATCAAAAATATATAGATTCCTTTCAAAAAAGCATTCAGATAAAGTTTTACAAAATTTGTTTCTAAAATTTAGACTTTTAGAATTCAATCAAGATAGCGCTATAAATATTATCATAGTTTGATTAAAACATATGTACTACACAAAATTAAATAAATGCGACAGATATAAAATTTAATATAAATCATGAAATTATAAAAATTTATCAAGATAAATTTATTTATTGTAGACAACAGATATAGTATTTAGTAAACAATCACATGAGAGTTTGTTTATATTAATTCTTCATATATAGATTAAGGTATGCTCAGTGTTTTATTCTCTTCGGAATCATATTCTTTGCCTTATGACTTTTATCATAAATAGAGACTACTTAGTCCTTTTAAAAGACTGACCTTGCAATTAAATGGTTTAAATGACATCCTCAAAAGTGACAGCTCACTGGATTTTAAAGTAAAATTTAAGAAATTTAATCTTTACCTTAACTCTTTTGGGACCCAAGCACTAAACTGTGGAAGGCTGGAGAGGTGTTAATAGTACCTTGTTTTTCATGTTGCCCAATTTGCATTCTATCATAGAATTCCACCAGGTATAACTACTGAACAAGCACTAACACTTGAACCCTGAACACAGTCTAGATGTGCCCAAGACACCTCCTACACACACACACACACAAACATTGTCCAGAGAGTAAGAGATGTATCAAACAATTCACGTATTTCAGTACAAAATTAAAATAAAATAATAAAAATAAAATTAGTATATTATAGAGATTGTCTCATCTGAGAATAACAAAATTAATAAATATTTTATACCATTTTTGGGATATTATTTTACACACTAATTGCAAAACAAAACATATTTATTTATACATATGCACATATTTCAGTACAAAATTAAAATAAAATAAATAAAAATAAAATTAGTGCATTATAGAGATTGTCTCATCTAAGAATAATAAAATTAACATAAAATTTTATACCATTTTTGGGATATTATTTTACACACTAATTGCAAAACAAAGCATAGTTCTTCACATATATATTTTCTAACTAAAGTGTACTCAATAGCAGTAATGGGGTTAGATGCTTGGCTTTGCATGTAGCAGAACTTATTTTATTAAATATGGTCCCTGATCACTGCCACATATCACTGTATATCATTGAATCAAGACTAAACTCAGACAACCACTGGTGAATTCCACTTTCATATTATCAAATGAAATATAAATAAATAAAAAGAAAAATAATTATATATTAGTTTGAATAAATGTATTTAAAATTCGCACTATTTTATACTTGGTTGATGATATTTTTAAAAAAGAATTTAAACCACCATTCATCCTGGACTGGCTGCTTGCAAGGCAAATGCTTGCCACTGTGCCCCCATAAATTAGCCTCTTAAACAGCCTTTTTCTTTAAATCCTTTTTTTAAAAAAAATATTTGTTATTTAAACACCTTGTTACAAACATGATTGTGCTTGGGTTTCACTCATATGACACCCCCCATCACCACTGCAACATTCCCACCACCAATGTCTCAAATATCCCTCCACCCCTTCCTGCCCCCACCTGTACTCTAGATAGGCTTTCAATTTCCCTCATACATTCTCATTGTTAGGCTAGTTCGCAATGTAGTTATTTCTCTAAACTCGTCACTCTTTGCGGTGAGGTTCATGAGGTGGGCTGTAATGTCCAGCCCTCCTCTCTTTTGTCTCTGAAAATTGTTGAGAAATGTCTTTCATTCTTCTTAGAACCCATAATGAATGAGACCATTCTGCATCTTTCTCTCCCTTACTCTGAATTATTTCACTCAGCATAATAGATTCCATGTACATCTATGTATAGGAAAATTTCATGACTCCATCTCTCCTGAACGCTGCATAATATTTCATTGCATATATGTACCACAGTTTCTTTAGCCATTCGTCTGTTGAAGGGCATCTTGGTTGTTTCTAGTTCTTGCTATGGTAAATAGTGCTGGAATAAATATAGGTGTAAGGAAGGGATTTTGTATTGTATTTCTGTGTTCCTAGGGTATATTCCTACGAGTGGTATAGCTGGATCGTATGTGAACTCAATTTCCAGTTTTTGGAGGAATCTCCATATCACTCTCCAGAAAGTTTGAACTAGGCATTCCCACCAGCAGTGGATAAGAGTTCCTTTCTCACCGCATCCATGCCAAAACTTCTTGTTCTCATTTTTGTTATGTGTGCAATCTCTGTGGTGTGAGGTAGTACTTCATAGTTGTTTTGATTTGCATCTCCCTGATGATTAGTGATGTGGAGCATTTTTTAATGTGCCTTTTGGCCGTTTGTATTTCCATTATTAAAGTGTCTGTCCATTTCTTCTCCCAATTTTTTGGTAATATTAGATGTTTTTCCTTCTATAGTTCTGTCAGTGCTTTGTATATTTTGGATATTAACCCCTTATCTGATGGGTATAAGATGAATAGTTTTTCCCAATCAGTGCATGGCTCTTGTATCCTGGGCACTATTTCCTTCAAGGTGCAGAAGCTTCTCAGCTTAATATATTCCCATCTGTTAAACTCTGCTTTCACTCCTTGGAGAATGCAGTTTCTGCCTTGAAGATGTCTTTAGTCTCAATGTCATGGAGTCTTTTACCTATGTGTTGTCTATATACATTATGATTTCAGGTCTGGTATCGAGGACTTCAATCCATTTGGATTTAACCTTCTTACATGATGTTAGCTGGTGGTCTAAGTTCAAATTTTCGCAAGTGGCTAGCCAGTTATGCCAACACCACTTTTTGAAGAGGCTTTCTTTGCTTCATTTAGGATCTCTTGCTCCTTTATCAAAGATTAGGTGATTATATGTCTGGGGAACATTCTCTGAGTACTAAAGTCTATTCCACTGATCTTAGGGTCCGCCTTTATTTCAATACCATGCTGTTTTGATAACTATTGCTTTGTGATACAGTTTAAAGTTGGCGAAAGTAATGCCTCCCATTTTCTTTTTCCCAATAATGGCTTTAGCTATTCGAGGGTGTTTCTTGTTCTAAATGAATTTCAAAAGTGCCTGAGCCACTTCTTTGAAGAATGTAATGGGTATTTTTAGAAGGATCACATTAAATCTGTACATTGCTTTGGGGAGTATTGCCATTTTAATTATGTTAATGCTGCCAATCCATAAGCAGGGTATGTGCTTCCATTTCCGTGTGTCCTCTCTTATTTCTTGGAGCAGAGTTTTATAGTTTTCTTTGTATAGGTCTTTCACCTATAGAACTTGACTTTAGTCAAGTTGACTCCAAGATATTTGAGTTTGTGTGGCACTAATGTGAATTGGGTTGCTTTCTTAATGTCCATTTCATTCCTATTATTATTGTTGTATAGAAAGTTTATTGCTTTTTGTGTGTTAATTTTGTGGCCTGCCACCTTGCAATATTAGTCTATTGTTTCTAGAAACTTTTTGATAGAGTCTTTAGGGTTTTCTAACTATAGTATCATGGCATTTGTGTACAGTGAGAGCTTTAATTCTTCCTTTCCTATCTGGATTCTCTTGTATCTTTTTGTTGCCTGATCACTATAGCAAGGATTTACAGTGCTATATTGAGTAGGAGTGGTGAGAGAGGACAGCCTTGTCCTGTGCGAGAATTAAGAGGGAAGGCTTTTTGTTTTTCTACATTGAGAATAATATTTGCCACTGGCTTGTGGTAGATGGCCTAAACTATATTGAGAAAGGTTCCTTTCATTCCCATCTTGCTGACAGTTTTGATCATAAATGGGTGTTGGACCTTATCAAATGCTTTCACTGCGTCTATTGATATAATCATGTGACTTTTATTTTTCTTGTTATTGATGTTGTGTATGATGTTGATAGATTTATGGATGTAAAACCATCCTTGCATTCCTGGGATGAAACCTACTTGATCATAATGAATGATATTCGTGATGAGGTATTGAATCCTATCTGCCAGGATTTTGTTGAGGATCTTTGCATCTGTGTTCATCAGAAATATTTGTCTGTAATTTTCTTTTTTGGTCACATCTCTGTCTGGTTTACATATCAAGATGATGTTGGCTTCATAAAAGCTATTTGGAAGTGTTCCCATTTTTTCGATTTCATGAAAGATTCTTGACAGAATTGGAGTAGTTCCTCTTGAAAGTTTGGAAAGAATCCATCTGTTCCTGGGCTTTTTTGGGGGCAGAAATTTGATTCAACAATAGTGATGGGGTTGTTTAGATATGCTACATCCTCTTCATTCAACTATGGAAGGTTACAAGAGTTCAAGAATTTATCCATTTCTTCCAGATTCTCATTTTTAGTGGCATAGAGTTTCTCAAAGTAGTTTTTGATTACCCTTTGAATCTCTGCTATATTGTTAGTTATCTCCCCCATTTCATTTCTAATACGTTATTAAGTTTCTCTCTCTTTCTTTGTTAGTTTTGCTAATGTTCTATCAATCTTGTTTATTTTTTCGAAGAACCAACTTCTGTTTTTGTTGATCTTTCAGATTGGTTTTTGGGTTTCCATTTCGTTGATTTCTGCTCTCAGCTTGTGGTTCCATTTTTTGTGCACTTTTTAATTTTATGAGCTGCGTCATTAAGCTATACAGGTATGCCCCTTCTTCCTTTTTCTTTTTTCTTTTTTTTTTTTTTTTGGTTTTTTGGGCCACACCCTGTGACGCTCAGGGGTTACTCCTGGCTATGCGCTCAGAAGTTGCTCCTGGCTTCTTGGGGGACCATATGGGATGCTGGGGGATCGAACCGCGGTCCGTCCTAGGCTAGCGCAGGCAAGGCAGGCACCTTACCTCCAGCGCCACCGCCCGGCGGTCCGTCCTAGGCTAGCGCAGGCAAGGCAGGCACCTTACCTCCAGCGCCACCGCCCGGCCCCCCCTTCTTCTTCCTTTTTGATGTCTGCTTGCAAAGCTATAAATATTTCTCTCAGTACCGCTTTTGCTGTGTCCCATAAGTTCTGATAGTTTGTGTCTTTATTATCACTTGTTTTCAGGAATGTTTTGATTTCTTCTTTGATTTCATCTAGGACTCACTGGTTATTCAGTATGAGGCTGTTTAACTTCCAAGTGTTAAAGTTTTTCTTCTGTGTCACTTTGAAATTCACATATAATTTCAGAGCCTTGTGGTCAGCAATGGTAGCCTGCAAAATTTCTATCCTCTTTTTATTATGGAGGTATGTTTTATGGGCCAGCATATAGTGATTCCTGGAGAATGTCCCAAGTACATTGGAGAAAAATGTGTATCCATGTTTCTGAGGGTAAAGTGTACTATATATATTTACTAGGCCTCTTCTTTCAATTCTCTTCTCAGGTCTAGTACATTATTGATGTGTTTCAGTCTGGTAGACCTATCAATATTTGACAAAGCCATGTTGAGGTCCCCCACAATTATTGTGTCGTTATTCATATTATTTTTCAGATTTTTCAACTGTACATATCACTTAATATGTACATATCAATTGTCAATCTTTGTCCCTTAAAACTTTCCTGAATATAAAGTTTGCATCATCTGATATTTGTATGGCCACTCCAGCATCTTTATGGGTTTTGTTTGCTTGGATAATTTTTATCCAGCTTTTTATTTTGATTCTATGATTTTTCTGACTACTCAGGTGTGTTTCTTGTAGGCAGCAGAAGGTTGGATTGAGTTTTTTTATCCATTTAGCCACTCTGTGTCTCTTAACTGGTATATTTAGTCCCCTGACATTGAGAGAAAGAATTGTCATGGGATTTATTGTCATACTTATATTGAAGTTTGGTGTGTCTGTTAGTCAGTCTTGTCTTAAAGTAGGTCTTTCAGTTTTTCTTTTAAGACTGGTTTTGAGTCTGTAAAGTTTCTTAGCTAATGTTTGTCTGTGAAAGCATGTATTTTTCCTTCAAAGCTGAAAGTGAGTTTTGCTGGGTGCAGTATTCTAGGAGAAGCATTTATTTAATTGTGTTTTGTCACTATGTCCTACCACTTCCTTCTGGCCTTGAGTGTTTTTGGTGACATGTCTGCTGTAAATCTCAAGGATGTTCCCTTGAATGTAATTTCCCTTTTTGATATTGCTGTTTTCAGAATTCTCTATTTGTGGGATTCATTATTGTGACTAGGATGTATCTTGGGGTGTTTTCTGGGGTCTCTTTTGGTTGGAACTCTTTGGGCATGCAGTATTTGATCAAATATATTCTTTACCTCTGGTAGTTTCTCTTTAATGATGTTCTCGACCGTTGATTCTTCCTGGAGATTTTCTTCTTGTGTCTCTGGGACTCTAATGATTCTTAAGTTGTTTCTGTTGAGCTTGTCATAGATTTCTATTTTCATCTTTTTTCATTCTTTGACTAATTTTTTCCTTATCTATTCATTTGCTTTAATGTTTTTTTTCTAATCTCTCCAGCTGTATGGAGTAGTAATATATCTCGTTTTCCAGAGCATTATTTCTATCCTCAGCTTCTGTTCCCCTGATGGAGAGCTTATGCATTTTGTCATTCAAATTGTTTACTGAGTTTTATAACTGTTATTTGACCTGTTATTTCAGTTTGGAGTTTTCTGATTTCTGAATTCATATTTTCTTGGTTCTTATTAGTGTTCTGTTCAACTCGATCCATGTTTTCTTTGAGTTCTGTGAGCATCTTCCATATTTCTTCTCTAAACTCCTTATCTGAGAGAGTGAATAGTTGATTGGCTGTTTTCTAGTCATCAGAGTTGCCATCTTCATTCTTTATGTCTGAGGCTGGCCTGCGTTGTTTCCCCATTGTCAAACTTGTATTGTGGATTTTTTCTACGTGTTGTGGTGATATTCATTGGCTAAATGATGTGCGTGGCCATGTTCCTCTGGCTCCAACCTTTCTGGTCGGGTCGACTTGCCTTCAAGGAAGGGGAGCCCTTCATGGATGCAGCCACACACAGGATCAAACCTAGGCCTGAGCATGCAGCAGAGAAGAATGTCACAGTAAAATGCTGGGCTTCAGAGATACAGCACAGTTCCTAGTGTAATTTTTTTAATGTGTGTTGTAATGGCATTTTTTCATTAGAAAGAGTGCACAGCCTCGAAGCAAAGTAGAGTGGCCGTGCTGTTCTGTAGCCTCTGGGAGAGTGATTTTGCTGGGCCCTTTTCAACCCACTCCTGAGAGGTTCAAGACACAGGACAGTAGAAAAACATGCACAGGCAACACTCACAGTTTCTCCTACTTGGGAACCACTGGGCAGGTGCAGATTTTCCCAGCCTGATGTCACAAAGAGTGGACCTGCCTTTCTGCAAAATACTGCTGATAGCCGGTTTTCACGTTTGGACACAGTTCCTTGGCGTTCCGGCCCACCCTTAATGAGCCTCTGTGAGAGTGATTTTGCTGGGCCCTTTTTGGCTCACTCTTGATAGGTTTGGGAGAAAGGATAGTAGAAAAACACACACAGGCAACACTCATAGCTTCTCACAGTCAGGAACTATTGGGCAGGCATCTCTTTAAATTCTTTTTAAAAAATATTTTTATGTAGCCTAGATACAGCATGGAGTTAAGTTGTTTGCTTTTATGCTGAAGGTCTGTGGTTCGAATCCCGGCATCCCATATGGTCCCCTGAGCCTGCCAGGAGCGATTTCTGAGCATAGAGCCAGGAGTAACTCCTAAGCACTGCCAGGTGTGACCCAAAAACAAACAAAAAATAAATATTATATATTTATTCTATTATATAAAACATATAGACTTTTTTCCTTTCCTTCTTTAACTTCACCTGTTTTTGTACTACTTGGTACAAAAGCCTATTAGAAAAAGTCTTGCCTGGGATAAAAACTTGGGTCAAAACTAGGGCACAAAGAATGTGTTACCTATCACTCTTACCCTTAAATGCACCAGCAATATAATTCGGCACCATCCTTTTTTTTTGTATAGGCACTCTGAATAATTGGAAATAATATGCACAGAAACAAGCTCTTATCTACTAGGAATAAAAACCTTTACATTTTATAATACAGGGATGCCTCCCTCCCTGAGCATGTGTCATGTGGTGTCAACTTAGACTCCATGTGATTGGACAGCATCCTCCAACCCAGAACCAATCCTGTAGCAGAACCAATACAGGTCCCAGCAGCAACATCAGGAAAGGAAGGAGAGAGGGAGAGAGGAAGAAAAGGAAGGAAGGAGGGATAAAAGGAGGGAAAGAAGGAAGGGAAAGAAGAAACGAAAGAAGGAAGGAGGGAAGATAGGAAGGAAAGAAGGAAGAAAAGAAGCAGGAAGAAAGACAGAAAGGAAGCAAAACTTAAAATATTTCTAAAATTATGGGTGCCATCAAGACTTATTTATTATAATAATATAACAAAACCCTTTTACATCTAGACTACAAGATTTCATGATAGACAAATTTGTTCAATGAATAATTATAGATTTTGAAACGCAGAATTTCTTTTGGGGAACTATGTTTTGGGATTATTTATTTTTCTGAATCTAGGCGTCACTTCTTATAGGGCTTGGTGAACTCTATGGTTTTCCAAGTATCAAAATTTGGTCACGTGCAAGGCAAAGGCCCTACCCACTTTGCTGTTCATGAAACATTTTATTTATATATAATTTTCATTTGGATTTTCAAATAATCTTTCTTATTTAATTTTTTATTTATCTTACTAATATTTATTTTTTCTAAATGGAATTCAAAACTGCTATTGCTTTATTGGCATTATTATTTAATATTAGAGTCATCTGTATATTATCATATCTATTACGCCATTATGTTTACTGTCCCTCATTTTCCAAGACCTTCAAACTTCACAATATAATTACTTAAGTTATATTCATAAAGCAGCTTTTAAACACATCAAAAATATTGTATTATACCAGGAAAGCCAGCTATTTGATTAGTGCTCAGAAATCACTCGATGCAAGATCAGAGGACCATAAGTGATGCCAGGGAGAGATCAAATCTGAATCAGTCATTTGCAAGACAAAGCCCTACCCACTCACTGTTCTATCACAATGGCCCGAAGACTTTTCTATCTAGTATGTGGTATATTACACTAACTCAATAATCTATTGTTGGAAAAAAACTAAAAATGATTAATATGAACATATTTTTTGAGTAAACAATAATAATTTTGGGAATAACCCAAAAGATAACCCGTATTTATAAGTGGACAGTAAATGTATTATCATTTCTACAATATAGTCACTTTTCATAATTTAGATAAGTACCAGAAAAATTTTCAGTTTAATAATTATGTTAAATTTACCATCTGAGTCCATTGTACAATATGTATAAAATATTACTTACTAGAATATTCTTATAGTGATCCTGCAGTGCTGTCATCTCTATATTTTATTCAATATACAGGAATCAATTCATGTCATAGAAGTTTCTAGACAGTTTACTTTTCTTAAGCCTCTCTTTATATAGATATATGTATATATGTATATATATTTTGAAACACCTACCTTTCAGTACTGAAATTCTATTGTATATCACATCTGCATAGATAACTTTCCAACCTTTCCTAATAGTATCTGTGACCTAGATAATTCTATGGCACTGAAAGTGCAGTTAGCATGAAAAAGCACCTGCTAGTTTTCTTTAACCAAGACATCAAAAGCTGATTAGCAAAACAGAGCTGCTTAGAAAAAGAGTAAAAATGTTTCTACTATTCTAACTGCAATTATTCTGGGACATGAATAGAAAGTATGGTAATATATGAATAATTATGGTACTTTTGTGCAAGAAAAAATAAGTCACATCTTACTGCTGGAAGCCCCCTCAGTCACTTATATATTCCACTATTCTGCCATATGAAAGACCCAAGTTCACTGCTTTTTGAGTACAGTTAGAAGAGACACCAAGTTAATAAAACTACCAGCTCCCTTGGTCTTCAGGTTGAAAATTTATGGGCCTTCTCAGATCAGGGTTTGGGAAAGCTTCTTCCACTCCTGTATTGCTAGAAATCCCTATAGTAATATATCCACCTCCAACAGCATCACTCATGTAAAATATTAGGTTTCATAACTTCACAACTAATTTTGGAAGGTATGCCAAGCTGATGAAATTCAAACTGTAACAGTTTAATCGCTTAAAGTTTGAGGCTTTCATGGGAGAGGGACTGAATGAAAAAGTATCTCAGTTCTCAGAACCTGAAGTTCCTGGATTCTGTGGCTATAAGCAGTCAGGTAATTTGTCCAAATTTTATAACATTGACAGCCAATTAGGAGCAGAGCAAATTAGATGGGAAAATTACATAGAAGCCCACCATGTTTAATGAGCAAAAGATCAACAAAAAAGATCAACTAACAATACTTTCAGTAAATTCTCAATGACTTAAATAACATCATTATAAGATATGCCAATGTTCACATTTTTTCCTGAAATACTTTTTTTATTGAAGTACTTTTTTTTATAATTATCTTTATTTAAATACCATGATTACAAACATGATTATAGTTGTATAATTACAGTCATGTAAAGAACACCCCCCTTCACCAGTGCAACATTCCCACCACCAATTTTCCAGATCTCCCTCCTCCCCACCCCCTACACCTGTACTCGAGACAGGCTTTCTACTTCCCTCATTCATTCACATTGTTATGATAGTTTTCAGTGTAGTCATCTCTCCAACTGCAGTCATCACTCTGTGTGATGAGCTTCATGTCTTGAGCTGCACCTACCAGCCCTCATCTCTCTTGTCTCTGAGATACTGCTAAAAATGTCTTTCATTTTTCTTAAAGCCCATAGATGAGTGAAACCATTCTGCATCTTTCTCTCTCCCTCTGACTTACTTCACTCAGCATAATAGATTCCATGTACATCCATGTATAGGAAAATTTCATGACTTCATCTCTCCTGATGGCTGCATAGTATTCCATTATGTATATGTACCACAGTTTCTTTAGCCATTCGTCTGTTGAAGGGCATCTTGGTTGTATCCAGAGTCTGGCTATTGTAAACAGCGCTGCAATGAATATAAGAGTAAGGAGGGGATTTTTGTATTGTACTTTTGTGTTCCTCGGGTATATTCCTAGGAGTGGTATAGCTGGATTGTATGGAAGCTCAATTTCCAGTTTGTGAAGGTATCTCCATATCGCTTTCCATAAAGGTTGTACTAGGAGGCATTCCCACCAGCAGTGAAAAAGAGTTCCTTTCTCTCCACATCCCTGCCAGCACTGCTGGTTTTCCTTTTTTGTGATGTGTGCCAATCTCAGTGGTGTGAGGTGGTACCTCATAGTAGTTTTGATTTGCTTTTAATAATTCAACTTCTCATTTTTGGCAACAAGCAGTATAAAATAATTTGAAGCTTTTAAATAAAAATAATAGACATTAGATATGAAGTGGAGAAAGAATAATTTGTCATTAAGAATACTTTGTAGGGCTGGGCGGTGGCGCTGGAGATAAGGTGCCTGCCTTGCCTGCGCTAACCTAGGACAGACTGCGGTTCGATCCCCCGGTGTCCCATATGGTCCCCCAAGAAGCCAGGAGCAACTTCTGAGCGCATAGCCAGGAGTAACCCCTGAGCGGCACAGGATGTGGCCCAAAAAGAATACTTTGTAAAAGAAATTGCTATAAGAAAACTCATATAATTCTCATAAAGATTGCACATTAAAATATTTGATAATAGAATATTAGTTACATATTTAATTTTTATAACTATTATTTTGTCAAAACAGGCATTACTCTCCAAACATAAATCACTTATTTATTAAAATCATTACTCAGCTCAGATTAATCACGTTTTTATTGTATTTTCTTTGAAGAACATACTTTTTGATCATTTTTTAAATGTCACACCTTGTGATTTTCAAAAATTGCTCTTGACTCTGCACTCAAGTATCATCCCAGGCAGTGCTCAAGGACTTATATGGGAGGTTGGGGATATAATTCCTCTCTTGCTTGATAACAATCACTCTATCTTAAGTTTCATCACTCTGGCCCCAAACTACTTTTTAAATTTAAATCAAACCTAATGATTAAAAACTCTACATAGAAAATAACTCTATTTTTAGGCTTTAAGTTCATTTTGTTTTGTTTTTGTTTGTTTGTTTAAATTTTTATTTTTACCAAAGTGGATTAGAAATCTTTCACAGTAATTTTTTTTAGGTACATAGTAACATTGAATCAGGGGTATTCCCATCACCAATGTTGTACTCCCTCCACCCCTATTCCCAGAATGCATCCCATATTCCTCTTTTTAACCACACAAGTTGCTAGTATAAGTGGTCCCCTCTTTGTCTAGAATGTTGTAGAGTGATGTTGAGTCTGTTGTCATTGGCTTTGGATTTGGTATTTAAGTCTGATCATTTTTTTTATTTCTACTTAATGTTCATATGATTGTCTGGTCTTGGTATCCTCCATTATTTACCCCTCAATTTGTTAGGTGAAACAAGATGGTTCAAATTATGTGGTTCTGTTTGAAGAAAAAAAAAAGTAAAATAAAATGGGGCAAAAATAAAACAAGCAAAAAGTGGGAGGAGTCCTTCTAGAGGCTGTAAATATCAGTTTAAGAGAAGAAAGGGGAAAAGGGAGAAACATAACAACAATACTAAAAATAGTTATATAAATAAATAAAAACTAAGAAAGCACCACCACAATAAAGACAAAAACCACACAATAGCCACAGTCCTGAAATAAAAATAATCAAAGCACACACACACACAAAGAAAACCTATGGAAATAAAAAAAAGCAAAAAACAACAATAGCAAACCAAAAAAATAAAAAAAGTTATTTTGTGCTTCCCTTTTTTTTCTTGCATAGGCACAGTAAATATTGGGGAAATTAGAAAGCGAATTCCCTTGGCCTAAGAGATACAGGGATTCTCCACCCTTCAAATATTGTCATGGGAATTACTGTAGGCTCCATACATGTTCTTTTACTCTCCCCTTGGTCTTTTGGTGGTGTCTGGAAACTTTCTGCTTCATCATGGATGATAATAACATCATGCCTCTGTAGCTAGAGACCTTGGTATTGAACAGGCCAAAGGATGGAGCCTAGGATGGATTCTTTCTTTATGATTCCATCATTGTTGTTTTAATCATTCTTCTGTACTTGGTGGTCTTGGTTTTTGCCCCGATCCTAGGATAAATCATAGGATAGAGTCTTTCCTTATGTTTCCAGAAGATATGCTTTGTTTCAGTTGTCTCATTCAGACCTCTGGAGTTAGAGATCTTGGTCATTGTACAAATCATAATAGGTCACGGCCTAGAGTAGAGTCTTTTTATTGGTCCCACGATAAGTTCTGCCCAGTCATGGTTATGTAGCTATTAAATTTGACTTTTGTACCAATCAAAGAATGCCATGAATTCTTATTTCATCTTATTGTTAGGTGAGATAAGACAACCTGCTTTTAATCCAAGTTGTTGACATTTTCTCATTATGAGAATGTCCTATCAAAACCAGAGCATGTTGGTGTCAGAGCAGTATTAAGAATGTCCCAGGGAGCCGGAGAAATAGCATGGAGGTAATGCATTTGCCTTGCATGCAGAAAGTCAGTGGTTTGAATTCTGGCATCCCATATGGTCCCCCAAGCGTGCAGGAGCAATTTTTGAACATAGAGCCAGGACTAACCCCTGAGCGGTGCCAGATGTGACCCCCCCCCAAAAAAAAAAACCCACGAATGTTCCAGAAGGATTTTGGTTCCTGGTGCTGTTTTGGAGAACTGTGTCAGTTCTATGTCTGAGATTTAGAGTTCAGGGTTGGATGATCACTGTCTAATCAAAGGACATCTAAATTAGGACCACATGACATATGTTCAAGGTGGGAGGTGACCCTGTATTGAAAAGTATCTGAGTTCCTATCCAAAGTAGGTAAGAGCTTGTTTCGATAAATAAAATTACCCTTTTTTTTAGTATGCCTTTGAAAGAAGAAATGGTGGTATATTATATTGCTGGTGCATTTAGGAGTGAGAGTGTCAAGCTCCAACATTCTTGTGCCCTGGTTTTGACCTGAGCTATTATTCTCAGCAAGACTTTTTCTAGTAGGTTTTTGTATCAAGCATAACCAAACTGGTGGAGTTAAGGAAGAAAAGAAAACAAAAACACAAGACTATATATATAAAGAAAAAAAATCAAATAAAATAAGTTTAAACATTTTAAGGGAACAAACTGATGCAGGAGACTACCTAACATTTGGGAACAAACAGGTTAAGAGGTAGTATTATATAGGTCTTAAACTTATAAAGGAAATATAGGCTTCCCCATTGTCTTTTAATATTTTCTTGTGGGGGGTGGAATCCAGAGCACATTTTCTTCGCACACCTTGGTCTTGTTGAGATTGAGAAACGATTTGTGACAGATAGGTCTCGGGTAGAGTTCTAGTACTAGGTAACCTTCTGGAGCTGAGTTCAGTATCAAACAACAGTTTACATTTGGGGGGTGAGAAGGAGGGTCACAGAACATTAGTCAGCAGGGGTGTTGGTTGTAGATTCTTGCTGGGTGATGAGATATGGGGCTGGGTGGATGTCCATTTGCTTGGGAGCTAGATGATGGCTTATTGGGGCAGGAGGTTGGTCTTGATACCTAATTGGTTAAGAACTGAGTGTAAAAAGCATTAATAAGGTGGGATATTGGATTGTAAGTGTAGGATGAAAGGATAGTAAGATTTCTGAAGGTAGGGAGAGGGGACAGTACATAGGAGGGCTACTTCATACATTATAGGCATTGATTGTTTACAATTTAGGTTTGGCTCTCTCTACATACTCATGCACACATAATATCATACAATACTAATCTGTTCTTAATATGTTGTTAGAGGTCTGACCCTAATAGAATGGGTCTGAGCTCTTAAGGACTGGTTAAATAAAGATAAATAATTTGCTTAGGTATAGCTTAAGAAAAACAAAAAGGAAGAGCAAAGATAAGAGAACAGAAAACTAGGTAAATGTAATAAATTTAAGGTTAAAAATTAATCAATCAAAATGATAATGATGAAGAGGTAGAAGGAGAAAGGGGAGAAAAAAGAAGTAGTGAGAAGAGAGAAGAAAGGAGAGAGAAAGGAAATGTTAATTTGCTGATATGTGTTCGATGAGTGGTAGGTTCTATAATATAACTCTGTGGTTCGAAGTTGATTGTTTCAATTGTCTGGATGGTCACATGCTTTAGGTCCTAACAGGGACTATAAACCAGAGAAAATGGGTATTTTGGAGTGTTTTATGTAGACATTTTCATAATGCAAACTGACTATGTCAGTGGTCTGCAACCTTTTTTTTCAACTGAGCCCAATATCATCAAAACCACGATTGAAATTTATTTTGAGAGCCACATTTATTTATTTATTTATTTATTTATTTATTTATTTATTTATTTATTTATTTGGTTTTTGGTAACACCTGGTAATGCTCAGGGAGTTATTCCTGGTTCTATGCTCAGAAATTGCCCTCAGCAGGCTCGGAGGGCCATATGGGATGCTGGGATTCGAACCAGCAACCTTCCGCATGCAAGGCAAACGCCTTACCACTGTGCTATCTCTCCGGCCCCTTGAGCTGTATCATTTAAGTCACAAGACTCGTCAACTGCTATTGATAAAGCTGAAACCACTTTAAGAT